>NC_034188.2:86267578-86347578 GCF_002021735.2 Oncorhynchus kisutch | reverse complement strand
CATAGAGCCGCTGTAGCAAAACGGTCTCCTATTATAGCTACAGTAGGACTACTTGAATATAAATTAAAAAGCTTTGGTATGTCTAACCAATAGAAACGTTATGACGTTGGAAAAATCCCAAGTCATCCTGGATTCTCTTTAAAGAGTTCTGTAGTTTGTCGGAACCAGAACGTGTGTAATGATGAATGCAGAAACAGTGTTTAGCTCAAACCAGTGTTTAGCTCAATCCAGTGATAGCGAATAGCAAGCAAAGCAACATTCCTGTGTGTCAGTAATTGATGTCAAGACCATAGTGTTTACAGTAACAACCCTACAGACATTAATGATGTCAAGACCATAGTGTTTACAGTAACAACCCTACAGACATTAATGATATCAAGTCCATAGTGTTTACAGTAACAACCCTACAGACATTAATGATATCAAGTCCATAATGTTTACAGTAACAACCCTACAACTATTAATGATGTCAAGTCCATAGTGTTTACAGTAACAACCCTACAGACATTAATGATATCAAGACCATAGTGTTTACAGTAACAACCCTACAGACATTAATGATGTCAAGACCATAGTGTTTACAGTAACAACCCTACAGCCATTAATGATGTCAAGACCATAGTGTTTACAGTAACAACCCTACAGACATTAATGATGTCAAGACCATAGTGTTTACAGTAACAACCCTACAGACATTAATGATATCAAGTCCATAGTGTTTACAGTAATAACCCTACAGACATTAATGATATCAAGTCCATAATGTTTACAGTAACAACCCTACAACTATTAATGATGTCAAGTCCATAGTGTTTACAGTAACAACCCTACAGACATTAATGATATCAAGACCATAGTGTTTACAGTAACAACCCTACAGACATTAATGATGTCAAGACCATAGTGTTTACAGTAACAACCCTACAGCCATTAATGATGTCAAGACCATAGTGTTTACAGTAATAACCCTACAGCCATTAATGATGTCAAGACCATAGTGTTTACAGTAACAACCCTACAGACATTAATGATGTCAAGGCCATAGTGTTTACAGTAACAACCCTACAGACATTAATGATGTCAAGACCATAGTGTTTACAGTAACAACCCTACAGACATTAATGATGTCAAGACCATAGTGTTTACAGTAACAACCCTACAGACATTAATGATGTCAAGACCATAGTGTTTACAGTAACAACCCTACAGACATTAATGATGTCAAGACCATAGTGTTTACAGTAACAACCCTACAGACATTAATGATATCAAGTCCATAATGTTTACAGTAACAACCCTACAACTATTAATGATGTCAAGTCCATAGTGTTTACAGTAACAACTCTACAGACATTAATGATATCAAGACCATAGTGTTTACAGTAACAACCCTACAGACATTAATGATGTCAAGACCATAGTGTTTACAGTAACAACCCTACAGCCATTAATGATGTCAAGACCATAGTGTTTACAGTAACAACCCTACAGCCATTAATGATGTCAAGACCATAGTGTTTACAGTAACAACCCTACAGACATTAATGATGTCAAGGCCATAGTGTTTACAGTAACAACCCTACAGACATTAATGATGTCAAGACCATAGTGTTTACAGTAACAACCCTACAGACATTAATGATGTCAAGACCATAGTGTTTACAGTAACAACCCTACAGCCATTAATGATGTCAAGACCATAGTGTTTACAGTAACAACCCTACAGACATTAATGATGTCAAGGCCATAGTGTTTACAGTAACAACCCTACAGACATTAATGATGTCAAGACCATAGTGTTTACAGTAACAACCCTACAGACATTAATGATGTCAAGACCATAGTGTTTACAGTAACAACCCTACAGACATTAATGATGTCAAGACCATAGTGTTTACAGTAACAACCCTACAGACATTAATGATGTCAAGACCATAGTGTTTACAGTAACAACCCTACAGACATTAATGATGTCAAGACCATAGTGTTTACAGTAACAACCCTACAGCCATTAATGATGTCAAGACCATAGTGTTTACAGTAACAACCCTACAGACATTAATGATGTCAAGACCATAGTGTTTACAGTAACAACCCTACAGACATTAATGATGTCAAGACCATAGTGTTTACAGTAACAACCCTACAAACATTAATGATGTCAAGACCATAGTGTTTACAGTAACAACCATACAGACATTAATGATGTCAAGACCATAGTGTTTACAGTAACAACCCTACAGACATTAATGATGTCAAGGCCACCTGTTGTTGTTGTTTGTTGTTGTTGTTTGTTGTATATTTCACTCCAATGATTTGTTTTTTGTTTGTTTTGTTGTTTTGTTGTTTTTCTTTCTTTCTCACCAACCCAAACTACACTGCTGCCCCCATGATGCTCCTCTGCTTGCTGGTTTATGTTAATGCGCTTGAATCCCATTGGCCCGTTGCCATCACGTGCTCGCTGCCTGCTAATTAAGACTCAGACGGCTGTCAAATCACTGAAGCGACCCCTCGACGCAACCTTTGACCTGGTACTATGACCTTCCACCTTTTAGCTTGGCATGCAGCTCTGTTATGCTAGATTCAAACTAAATACATCTCAGTTACTGTTAACTAAACGTTTCATTGGTGGGGTGATGAATTGATTCAGGATAAAATGGTACCTAGTTAATTCACCTCAGCATCCCTTTCCATTCCATCTCTACGTCAACAAGGGACAGAGGCGGAAATTGCAAAAGTTTACGTATTAGAATACTGTCGACAGTCAGTTCATCCCTGATAGTCTATTCATCCATAACACGACTTGAACGTCTATCTGGAGTTCATTTAGTGAATGCAGTAGGTAAAAGCATGATTAGTGTCTATTCAGTAGTATTCAAATATAAATATTTGGCCATTTTTATGATATATTTTCTTATTATTGCCAGTTCTGCATGTGTAATTCTGGTGGATGGGTGGGCTTCTAAAAGGGAAGCTTTTCTCTGTTAATTAACATCATTTCTGTTGTCACCCATGATCACTAGTACAATAATGACTAT
Source organism: Oncorhynchus kisutch (assembly GCF_002021735.2). Taxonomy (NCBI): domain Eukaryota; kingdom Metazoa; phylum Chordata; class Actinopteri; order Salmoniformes; family Salmonidae; genus Oncorhynchus; species Oncorhynchus kisutch. Next base: position 86,344,540 of record NC_034188.2, on the reverse strand, counting down.
CATTGTTTTGTAGAGCTCCTAATATGTTAGCAAGTATGTGTTATAATTGCTAGTTTATTTTCAGTGGTGGTTAAAGTAACCCAATTGTCATACTTGAGTAAAAGTAAAGATACCTTAAATGAAAAAGACTCAAGTAAAAGTGAAAGTCACCCATTTAAATACTACTTGAGGAAAACTCTAAAAGTATTTTGTTTTAAAGGTAAAAGTGTAAATAATTTCAAATTCCTTTACATTAAAGCAAACCAGACGGCACAAGTTCTCTTCTTTTTTTGGTATTGACGGATAGCCAGGACCACAATCCAACACTCAGACATGGTTTACAAATGAAGCAGTTGTGTTTAGTGAGTCTGCCAGATCAGAGGGAGTAGGGATGTCCAGGGATGTTCTCTGTTTAGTGAGTCTGCCAGATCAGAGGGAGTAGGGATGTCCAGGGATGTTCTCTGTTTAGTGAGTCTGCCAGATCAGAGGGAGTAGGGATGTCCAGGGATGTTCTCTGTTTAGTGAGTCTGCCAGATCAGAGGGAGTAGGGATGTCCAGGGATGTTCTCTGTTTAGTGAGTCTGCCAGATCAGAGGGAGTAGGGATGTCCAGGGATGTTCTCTGTTTAGTGAGTCTGCCAGATCAGAGGGAGTAGGGATGTCCAGGGATGTTCTCTGTTTAGTGAGTCTGCCAGATCAGAGGGAGTAGGGATGTCCAGGGATGTTCTCTGTTTAGTGAGTCTGCCAGATCAGAGGGAGTAGGGATGTCCAGGGATGTTCTCTGTTTAGTGAGTCTGCCAGATCAGAGGGAGTAGGGATGTCCAGGGATGTTCTCTGTTTAGTGAGTCTGCCAGATCAGAGGGAGTAGGGATGTCCAGGGATGTTCTCTGTTTAGTGAGTCTGCCAGATCAGAGGGAGTAGGGATGTCCAGGGATATTCTCTTAATAAGTGGGTGAATTGTACCGTTTTCCTTTTAAAATGTAACGAGTACTTTTGGATGTCAGGGAAAAAATCACTGGATTAAAAAAGTACATTATTTTCGTCAGGAATGTAGTGAAGTAAAAGTTGTCAAAAATATAAGTAGCAAAGTACAGAAACCTCAAAATACTACTTAAGTAGTACTTTAAAGTATTTTTACTTCAGTACTTTACACCACTTTGTATTTTTGCATTATTCACACATTATTTCTGTGTAAATTGTTTGTATGTTGGTAAATACTTGTATTGTTATCACAATTCCTAGACCAGCAACACTGCCTTGCTTTAGTAGGAGTTGAGGAACAGACCACTGTCTTGCTTTAGTAGGAGTTGAGGAACAGACCACTGTCTTGCTTTAGTAGGAGTTGAGGAACAGACCACTGTCTTGCTTTAGTAGGAGTAGAGGAACAGACCACTGTCTTGATAGAGAACTAGTGTTACATAGAACACTGCTTGTTATAGGACTAGTGTTACATAGAACACTGCTTGTTATAGGACTAGTGTTACATAGAACACTGCTTGTTATAGGACTAGTGTTACATAGAACACTGCTTGTTATAGGACTAGTGTTACATAGAACACTGCTTGTTTTAGAAGGACTAATGTTACATAGAACAGTGCTTGCTTTAGAAGGACTAATGTTACATAGAACACTGCTTGCTTTAGAAGGACTAGTGTTACATAGAACACTGCTTGTTTTAGAAGGACTAATGTTACATAGAACACTGCTTGCTTTAGAACCAGTGTTACATAGAACACTGCTTGCTTTAGAACCAGTGTTACATAGAACACTGCTTGCTTTAGAACCAGTGTCACATAGAACACTGCTTGTTTTAGATTGACTAGTGTTTCATAGAACACTGCTTGTTTTAGAACCAGTGTTACATAGAACACTGCTTGTTTTAGATTGACTAGTGTTACATAGAACACTGCTTGCTTTAGAAGGACTAGTGTTTCATAGAATACTGCTTGCTTTATAATGACTTGCTTATTTTTGGTTCAAAATGATTGTTTCATGGAGATGCCTTTCTATTCTAATGAAATGATGTATTCTCCCTGTCTTTGATTCCACTACCACCATTTTTTCTCTCCCCCCCCCCCTGCTCCTTCTATCTTTTTGTTTTGTGTTTTCCCCTCCATCGGGTCCCTCTATCAGGGGCTCTCACCTGTTTTACCTCCATTACCAAAGAGACCCACACTTGAAAAAGCCAACGGTGCCATGTTCAACTCCGCCAACATGTTCCAGTACCAACAGGCCCTGGCCAACATGCAGTTTCAGCAGCAGTTTATCCCATCAGGTAGGCCTTGACTTCTCACCTTTCACCTCTCAACTCGCCGCGACCCCTGAAGTCAAGTCTGATACGGCTGACCTCCATTCACAAACCCAAATCCTTACCCATAAAACCTTTGGTTTCAGGCTCCTTACCCAAAAAACCTTTGGTTTCAGGTTCCTTACCCATAAATGCCAAGAGAGTCCAAAGCTGTCATCAAGACAAAGGGTGGCTACTTTGAAGAATCTAAAATATGAAATATATTTTGATTTGTTTAGCACTTTTTTGGTTTCTACATGTTTCCATATGTTTTTTCATAGCTGTGATGTCATTACTATTATTCTACAATGTTAAAATAGTACACATTTTAAAAAACTTTGAATGAGTAGGTGTGTCCAAACTATTGACTGGTTCTGATTGGACTTTCATGTTGCAGTATCCCTGGTGAAACACTAACACAAACAAACACACATATACACCAGAACACTGACACCACCCTGGTTCGACCCATATAAACCAGAACACTGGCACCACCCTGGTCCGACCCATATAAACCAGAACACTGGCACCACCCTGGTCTGACCCACATACACCAGAACACTGACACCACCCTGGTCCGACCCATATAAATCAGAACACTGGCACCACCCTGGTCCGACCCACATACACCAGAACACTGACACCACCCTGGTCCGACCCATATAAACCAGAACACTGGCACCACCCTGGTCTGACCCACATACACCAGAACACTGACACCACCCTGGCCCAACCCACATACACCAGAACCCTGGCACCACCCTGGCCCGACCCACATACACCAGAACACTGACACCACCCTGGTCCTATCACTTACACCAGTCTGACAACATTGGCACCACCCTGAGATGACAGCAAAGTCATCTTAAACTCTGTCTCACAGTCCTCTCACAGTCCTGGTATGTAAAAATAGCCGGCATGGATTGGGTCCAGTGAGTGTTACTGCTGGTTAAAAGTGGGATGGTGTAAGGGGCCTTGAAAAAAAAAATGGCCCAGTGTTTTAGAAATAACCAGGCCGATTTCTGTTCTCAGTCCATCCCTGCTGTCAAGCCACAGTGGTCCAAGTCCACACTGAGAGAAATGGATGAAGCTCGTCCATAACCCCTCTAGGCCAACCTTTACATAGGAGGAGTATTACAAGAGAGACAGTTTCCAGACATGTCATTGATCTTGGAGAATGTTATTGGCTGATGTGACTAGTCATTCTCCTTTTTCCCTTTTTAAGACGTACTTTTCCCCTGGATGCCTGGTGCTAAAACGTAGGTCAATAGTGTTTATAAGCAACATTATCATAGCTACTGAAACACATCAAACACACAACATCTGTCTGTGTGCTTTACGGTCTAGCTCTCTGTGTGTTTGTGTGCATTTAGTACCGACCATGATTCTATCTGTAAAGAGTGACCATTGTTAACAGTAATGATTATCATTCATGAATGATTAATGCCAGTAGAGGGGCTCCAGAGTGGTGCAGCGGTCTAAGACACTGTATCTCAGTGCAAGATGTGTCACTCAATTGGTCCAGCGTCGTCCGGGTTTGGCCAGGGTAGGGCCATCATTGTAAATAAGAATTTGTTCTTAACTGCCTTGCCTAGTTAAATAAAGGTTAAAATATGCAAGTTAAATATGCCTTTCTTCACTGTATGGTAGTTGATGTGTCACCTGTGTGATGCGTTTTAATGTACTGTATACTCTGTAACCATAACAACACTCCCTAACTCTGTGGACACTGTCTTGTAATGGGTTGTGTTGATTTCTTCTCTCCATCTCCTTTTCCAATCCACTTCCTGTTGCAATGCATGATGGGCAGGCTCGATATTGTGCATGACACCTGCAACAAGTGTTGGTAGGTGCCAGCTTTCCTTCCTGATTACCTCTCAGCCTTTTCAGTCCCTCACATTCCATCTCATGCCATCAGGGCGGCCATTTTTCACTCTGAGACCAAGGGGGCCTCTCAGAAGTCCAAAGTAGCTTCATATCCTCGTCTCCTTCCCTTCATAAAGAGATAAATGATAGATAGATAGATAGATAGATAGATAGATAGATAGATAGATAGATAGATAGATAGATAGATAGATAGATAGATAGATAGATAGATAGATAGATAGATAGATAGATAGATAGATAGATAGATAGATAGATAGATAGATAGATAGATAGATAGATAGATAGATAGATAGATAGATAGATAGATAGATAGATAGATAGATAGATAGATAGATAGATAGATAGATAGATAGATAGATAGATAGATAGATAGATAGATAGATAGATAGATAGATAGATAGATAGATAGATAGATGATAGATAGATAGATAGATAGAGCCCTTATTAACAAACAATGCTGTTTTAAGAAAATAGAGATAAGAAAATATTTACTAAATAAACTTAAGCAATTAATACAAATAAATCAGAAGTAAAACAATAAAATAACAATTTTGAGGCTATATACAGGGTTACCAGTACTGAGTCAATGTGGAGGCTATATACAGGGTTACCAGTACAGAGTCAATGTGGAGGCTATATACAGGGTTACCAGTACTGAGTCAATGTGGAGGCTATATACAGGGTTACCAGTACTGAGTCAATGTGGAGGCTATATACAGGGTTACCAGTACAGAGTCAATGTGGAGGCTATATACAGGGGGTACCAGTACTGAGTCAATGTGGAGGCTATATACAGGGGGTACCAGTACTGAGTCAATGTGGAGGCTATATACAGGGGTATCGGTACTGAGTCAATGTGGAGGCTATATACAGGGGGTACCAGTACTGAGTCAATTTTGAGGCTATATACAGGGTTACCAGTACTGAGTCAATGTGGAGGCTATATACAGGGTTACCAGTACAGAGTCAATGTGGAGGCTATATACAGGGTTACCAGTACTGAGTCAATGTGGAGGCTATATACAGGGTTACCAGTACTGAGTCAATGTGGAGGCTATATACAGGGGTACCGGTACTGAGTCAATGTGGAGGCTATATACAGGGGGTACCAGTACTGAGTCAATGTGGAGGCTATATACAGGGGTATCGGTACTGAGTCAATGTGGAGGCTATATACAGGGGGTACCAGTACTGAGTCAATGTGGAGGCTATATACAGGGGTACCGGTACTGAGTCAATGTGGAGGCTATATACAGGGGGTACCAGTACTGAGTCAATGTGGAGGCTATATACAGGGGTACCGGTACTGAGTCAATGTGGAGGCTATATACAGGGGGTACCAGTACAGAGTCAATGTGGAGGCTTTATACAGGGGGTACCAGTACAGAGTCAATGTGGAGGCTATATACAGGGGGTACCAGTACTGAGTCAATGTGGAGGCTATATACAGGGGTACTGGTACTGAGTCAATGTGGAGGCTATATACAGGGGGCACTGGTACTGAGTCAATGTGGAGGCTATATACAGGGGGCACTGGTACTGAGTCAATGTGGAGGCTATATACAGGGGGTACCAGTACTGAGTCAATGTGGAGGCTATATACAGGGGGTACCAGTACTGAGTCAATGTGGAGGCTATATACAGGGTTACCAGTACAGAGTCAATGTGGAGGCTATATACAGGGGGTACCAGTACAGAGTCAATGTGGAGGCTATATACAGGGTTACCAGTACTGAGTCAATGTGCGGGGGTACAGGTTAGTTGAGTTAATGTGTACATGTAAGTAGGAGTAAAGTGACTATGCATGGATACATAACAGCAAGTAGCAGCAGTGTAAAATCAAATGGGGGGGGAATAGACTAGAGTGACTGGAGTCTTCAACAATATTTGGGGCCTTCCTCTGACACCGCCTAGTATATTGGTCCTGGATTGCAGGAAGCTGGGCCGTATGCATTACCCTCTGTAGAGTGTTTGGACCATGATAGTTTGCTGGTGATGTGAACATCAAGGAACTTGAAACTCTCGACCCGCTCCACTGCAGACCCATCGATGTTAATGGGGACCCATCGATGTTAATGGGGACCCATCGATGTTAATGGAGACCCATCGATGTTAATGGGGACCCATCGATGTTAATGGGGACCCATCGATGTTAATGGAGACCCATCGATGTTAATGGAGACCCATCGATGTTAATGGAGACCCATCGATGTTAATGGAGACCCATCAATGTTAATGGAGACCCATCGATGTTAATGGAGACCCATCGATGTTAATGGAGACCCATCGATGTTAATGGTGACCCATCGATGTTAATGGGGACCCATCGATGTTAATGGAGACCCATTGATGTTAATGGAGACCCATCGATGTTAATGGAGACCCATCGATGTTAATGGAGACCCATCGATGTTAATGGAGACCCATCGATGTTAATGGAGACCCATCGATGTTAATGGAGACCCATCGATGTTAATGGCAACATGTTCAGCCCTCCTTTGTCTGTAGTCCACGGTCATCTCCTTTGTCTTGCTCACGTTGAGGGAGAGGTTATTGTCCTGGCACCACACTGCCAGGTCTCTGACCTTCTCCCTATAGGTTGGTTATGGTGTTAGAGTCATGCATGGCCACACAGTCATAGGTGAACAAGGAGTACAGGAGGGGACTAGGCACATACCCCTGAGGGGCCCCTGTATTGATGATCAGCATGGCAGATGTGTTGTTGACTACCCTTACCATTGCAGTGCAGCTTTCATAAGATAATAAAACCATGAAAAACGAAACACGTTAATACAAATATTGTTATATTATCTTCCCTGTCTTGTGTCCGCAATGAAGACAATACTGTATGAAGGAAGCAATACAGTACGAAGGAAGCAATACTGTATGAAGGAAGCAATACAGTACGAAGGAAGCAATACGGTACGAAGGAAGCAATACAGTATGAAGGATTTAGTTGTCACTTGGCCAGGTGTTACCTGATGATGGAAAAGAGACAGGGACGTTGTTTTGGTGAGATGTGGCACAAAGTCTTGATGCACTCTTTCAATATAAATATACAGCAGGGATTCTTGAACGTCGAGACAATCCTTGTCTGTCAGGGAGAAACATATTTTCATAGTTAGAAACTGTATTTTGTTGCATTTATTTGTGTTTAAAAATGTTAATTCAGAGGAATTTTTAACCAGGAAATGATTTGTAATAGAATTACATCTAATTTAACATTTAGATTCACAGCTTGGAGAGAAGAAATACAGAGCATTTAATTTTGTATTTCATACCCTGACAGAGTGGGACTGGACTGGATTGGGACAGACTGTGGGTTGCAGACAGGGTTAGTTGTAGTATTATTATATTATTGGTGATGATGGTGGTGCTGGTGGTTCAGTTATAAGATGTGTATTGTTATCGAAATATGAATATAAATATATAAATATGAAACATTTTGAAGTACATGTTTTTGTTTTTTCACTGTAGGCCAGTTGTTACACTTGACCCCCAGCATCCTGACACGTGACACGGTCATAACCATGTCCTAATAGGTCATAACAGCTGACATAACTTTTCATAACCTGTTATTGTATGGTCATAACCTGTTATTGTAACGGCGTTCTTCGTTTGTTGAAAGAGAGTCGGACCGAAATGCAGCGTGGTGGTTACTCATGTTCTTTAATAAAGAAAAAGTGACGATACATGAAATAACAATTCAATACGAAAACAACAAACGGAACGTGAAACATAATTAAAGCCTATCTGGTGAACACTACACAGAGACAGGAACAATCACCCACGAAAGACAAAGTGAAACTCAGGCTACCTAAATACGGTTCCCAATCAGAGGCAACGAGAATCACCTGACAGCTGATTGAGAACCGCCTCAGGCAGCCAAGCCTATACAACACCCCTAATCAGCCGCGATCCCAAATACTACAAACCCCAATACGAAATACAACAACATAAACCCCTGTCACACCCTGGCCTGACCAAATATATAACGAAAACACAAAACACTAAGACCAAGGCGTGACAGTTATAGTATGGTCATAACCTGTTGTGACATATATTGTGTTATTTTATGGCTAGTTTTGACACCTACATAAGTGTGTAAAAACACACAAAACCTACCATGGCCAAACATTCCATTACACCATAGCCTACATGTCAACAGTATGTTTATGTTATATAACATTTTCTGAAATTGACCATATTAAATTATCATTGTAATTGTGCACACGTTGATGTCAGACATGCACCTACCCCAATGCTCTGTTGCTGATGACTGGGATGAATACAGGAGCAGATTTCAGGAGCAGGACAAGACACCCTCTTTGTGACTGATGACTGAAATAAGGGCATGTACGTGATAGGACTATCTGGCTGATATGATTATGATGTCATAATGCATCTTGACAGTGTCATAAAGTGTATTTTCTTAGTCCAAGTAAAGTGACACAGGATGGTCATAATGCTTCATGAAGTGTATTTTCTTAGTCCAAGTAAAGTGACACAGGATGGTCATCATGCTTCATAACAGTGTCAAAGTGTATTTTCTACATATTATCACATTTAAAAAAAGTAACTGTACAGAATTCATTACAACAACAACAAAGGATTTAATGAAACAAACTTTCAAAGGAAAGGAAACTCTTTGGCAGGGAAAATAATCATTTGAATAAATGACTCTTATGTCGCTGTCATAACCAACCATAAAATAATTCAATATATGTCACAACAGGTATGAATATATGGAACATGACGGTGTTATGACCCTATTATGACAGGTTATGTCATGTTATGTCAGCTGTTATGACATATTATGACATGGTTATGACAATGTGAGTGTTACCGTTGTTTCACCTGTTTCCCTGTGTGTCACCCCTATTGAATGTCGCCACTCTCGCTATGCATGATGTCACGTTGCTGATGTTTGTCTGTCATATGATGTGCCACATACAGTGCCTTCAGAATGTATTCATACCCCAAGTTGTGTTGGATTTCCCCTGTACAGGATTCCTTCTTTTTTTCACTCTGTCATTTAGGTTAGTATTGTGGAGTAACTACAATGTTGTTGATCCATCCTGAGTTTCCTCTTATCACAATCATTCAACTCCGTAGCTGTTTTAAAGTCACCATTGGCCTCATGGTGAAATCTCTGAGCAATTTCCTTCCTCTCCGGCAACTGAGTTAGGAAGGACACCAAAGTCTAACTAATAACTTAACCATTCTCAAAGCGATATTCTGCATCTGCTTTTTTTATTTGTATACATCTACCAATCGGTGCACTACTTTGCGAGGAATTGAAAAACCTCCCTGGTCATTGTGGTTGAATCTGTACATGAAGTTCACTGCTCAACTGAGGGACCTTACAGATAATTGTGTGTGTGGGGTACAGAGACGGGGTAGCTATTAAAAAATTATGTTAACCACTATTATTGAACACGGAACGAATTCATGCAACTTATTATGCTCCCGAGTGGTGCAGCGGTCTAAGGCACTGCATCTCAGTGCAAGAGGCGTCACTATAGTACCTGATTTGAATCCCGGCTGTTTCACATCCGGCTGTGATTGGGAGTCCTATAGGGCAGCGCACAATTAGCCCAGCATCGTCGGAGTTTGGCCGGAGTAGGCCATCATTGGCCGGAGTAGGCCATCATTGGCCGGAGTAGGCCATCATTGGCCGGAGTAGGCCATCATTGGCCGGAGTTGGCCATCATTGTAAATCAGAATTTGTTATTAACTGACTTGCCTAGATAAATAGAGGTTAAATTCAAATTAAAAATTTATTTGTTGCACATTTTAATTCCTGAATGTATTTAGGATTTGCCATAACAAAGGGGTTGAATACTTATTGACTCAAACATTTGAGCGTTTAATTTTTTTATTCATTTCTAAAAATAACTACAGGCAAAATTCCACTTTTACATTATAGGGTATAGGGTGTGTAGATCAGTGACACAAATTATCAATTGAATTCATTTTAAATTCAGGCTGTAACACAACAAAACAAGTGAAGGGGTATGAATACTTTCTGAAGGCACTGTAGCTTGTGGCTGTAATAACTCACTCTGATCTACTCATTGTCCTGACCCTCATCCCAAACCTCAGTTACCCTGTCAGCTAACACCTTATCTAAAGGTCAGCTTAGAATATTGTATCCATGGCACTAGATCCTATTTATAGATAGTAAGAAATACACAAACAAATGCTTTTCTAATGGACATCAACACGATAGGTTTATAAGTGGTTAGAGAAAGAGCTATAAATAAATACTTACCCAGTAACCTTTATAATAGAACAACACCTCAGGCTCCAGTTCATTTGTCTGTGTGATCTTTCTCTCCCTAAAGTACCCATGATGCACGGTGCTACGCCCGCCACTGTGTCTGCAGCCAACTCCTCTGCCACAAGTGTTCCCTTTGCAACCGCAACAGCCAATCAGGTTTGCCCCTCTTCCGCTTCCTCTCTCTGTCCACTTCTTGTGATGAAGTACGTCACTTCCGGGTGATGTTATGAGAGTACTGTGCTATAGGCTGTATCCTCCATCCCATTGGTACTTATGACCACTCTATTGAATTGTAATGAATGGTCATCAGAAGAGGAGGATGGTTGCCATGGTAACTGATTACTAACTTTGAAACACACTTAGAACATTCAGGAAAATGACGGCGTCTTTTCCGCCTCAGTGTTGTTTCATTTGTAACGCATATTGTTCTGCGTTCGTTTAAAATAGGATTGATAGTGAATTTGGCACAGTCTGTAAGTGATGCAAGAAAAATAAAAACAGCCCATTGAGAGTTGTATTGTAAAAAGCGACATTTACAGTAAGGGTTGTTTTCTGTCTTCTCTCGTGTTCTTCCCCAGATTCCGATAATATCTACAGATCATCTTACGAGTCACAAGTATGTGACTCAGATGTAGAAGTCTCTACCAGAACAGTAAGACTCATTTTCATACCAATGTAGGTTCTTAACTTGACCCCTTTCTCACGGCAGAAAAATATTCTCGCAGCAACAGAACATCTTTATTATTGTGTGGATTATAATTATTGACATTTTTTTTGTAAGGGGGTTGATACATTTTTTGGAAATTTCAAATTTTAGAAGCCTTTTTTAAAACCTTGAACATACTACACGTTTGCATTTTCTGCTGTGCAGGTGATCACATTTAGATCCTACATCTGTATGTCATTATGTCTATGCAATCTCTTTTGATTGGTTCTTCTATTCTTCTCTCTGTCCACTTCTTGTGATGAAGATGAAGTTATTTTATTTTCTATTCTGTTCTATTGTTTTCTCCTGCAGATGAAACTGGAGTGTGCTGGTGTTCCATCCGTCCCAGACAACAGTTCACCCTTCATGCCTGTAACAACAGAACTAGAATCTTTAGAATATATTCTATGTCTATGCCTGTAAGCATAGAAATAGAATCTTTAGAATATATTCTATGTCTATGCCTGTAACATCCAGAACACCAGGAGACTCCAACCACCTGTAAACTGTAGTGGTTCTGACATGCATGCTACTCAAAGAGATCTAGTTTGTCATAAGGTGGTGAACATGTGTATTCTACACACACCATACGGACAACAGCACCTCCTACACAGAGAGGAACTATGTCATCTACAGAACATTACAGCCAGCCTTTATGTCTGTGGAGGCGTCATCCATTAAAACACCGGACACACTTTGAATGTCAACATGAGGAGATAGTCACGCCCACTAGTTTGGTATGTCAGCAGACCAAGACTCTCTTTTATGTTATTTTCAGTTTGTTTTTCTTTAATTTATATAATTTTTTCATGGTTTACACAAAACACCTTGTATTTTAAACAAGAAGGGGAAATGACGAGGAATTGTAACTAATTGCCATATTAGACTGAAAGAATTGTGCATGGCTTGTTTGTAGATGATCTGGTTCTTTACAAGACCAACTTGTTTGAAATGGGTTTAGTGGGCTTGGTGCCATAAGGACAGCTGAATGTTGTGGGTTTAGAACACCTTTGTGTTTTAAAACCCATCCCAGCTTTAGTAGATATGTTGCAAGCTCCACTTAAAGTGCCATAGACTATGTAGGTATAACCCCAAAACATTGAGTGTTATTCGGTCATTATAGCCGTGTTACAGTGTTAACCTGGGGAACGCCTTCAAAGTCTCTGATGTCTCTAGTGTCCTTGTTCCGTGAATGTTTGTCTACAGTTTGACGTCATTAACAGATGAACCATTCATGGTCTTTGCCTCTTGGGTACGCAGTTACCCACCTTAGGTGGTTTGGGTTACCTCTGGTCTTCTGTTGGTTTTCTTTTCATTTGCCTTGACCTTAGATTCCACGGTGTGAGTGAGACAGAGAAGGGGTATTGGTTCTGTTAGGACACAGTCCTCTCTGGGTATAAAGTATAATGACTAGTTGGTTCTGTTAGGACCTGGTCCTCTCTGTCTCTGGGTATAAATTCTATAGACTCTAGTTGGTTCTGTTAGGACCTGGTCCTCTCTGTCTCTGGGTATAAAGGCTATAGACTCTAGTTGGTTATGTTAGGACCTGGTCCTCTCTGTCTCTGGGTATAAAGGCTATAGACTCTAGTTGGTTCTGTTAGGACCCAGTCCTCTCTGGGTATAAAGTCTATAGAGTCTAGTTGGTTCTGTTAGGACCTGGTCCTCTCTGTCTCTGGGTATAAAGGCTATAGACTCTAGTTGGTTCTGTTAGGACCCAGTCCTCTCTGGGTATAAAGTCTATAGACTCTAGTTGGTTCTGTTAGGACCTGGTCCTCTCTGTCTCTGGGTATAAATTCTATAGACTCTAGTTGGTTCTGTTAGGACCTGGTCCTCTCTGTCTCTGGATATAAAGGCTATAGACTCTAGTTGGTTCTGTTAGGACCCAGTCCTCTCTGGGTATAAAGTCTATAGAGTCTAGTTGGTTCTGTTAGGACCCAGTCCTCTCTGGGTATAAAGTCTATAGAGTCTAGTTGGTTCTGTTAGGACCCAGTCCTCTCTGGGTATAAAGTCTATAGACTCTAGTTGGTTCTGTTAGGACCTGGTCCTCTCTGGGTATAACGTATATAGACTCTAGTTGGTTCTGTTAGGACCCAGTCCTCTCTGGGTATAAAGTCTTTAGACTCTAGTTGGTTCTGTTAGGACCTGGTCCTCTTTGTCTCTGAGTATAAAGTCTATAGACTCTAGTTGGTTCTGTTAGGACCTGGTCCTCTCTGGGTATAACGTATATAGACTCTAGTTGGTTCTGTTAGGACCCAGTCCTCTCTGGGTATAAAGTCTATAGACTGTAGTTGGTTCTGTTAGGACCTGGTCCTCTTTGTCTCTGAGTATAAAGTCTATAGACTCTAGTTGGTTCTGTTGGGACCTGGTCCTCTCTGGGTATAACGTATATAGACTCTAGTTGGTTCTGTTAGGACCTGGTCCTCTCTGTCTCTGGGCATACAGTCTATAGACTCTAGTTGGTTCTGTTAGGCCCTGGTCCTCTCTGTCTCTGGGTATAAAGTATATAGACTCTAGTTCGTTCTGTTAGGCCCCAGTCCTCTCTGAGTATAATGTCTATAGACTCTAGTTGGTTCTGTTAGGCCCTGGTCCTCTCTGGGTATAAAGTATATAGACTCTAGTTGGTTCTGTTAGGCCCTGGTCCTCTCTGTCTCTGGGTATAAAGTATATAGACTCTAGTTGGTTCTGTTAGGACCTGGTCCTCTCTGTCTCTGGGTGTAAAGTCTATAGACTCTAGTTGGTTATGTTAGGACCCAGTCCTCTCTGTCTCTGGGTATAAAGTCTATAGACTCTAGTTGGTTCTGTTAGAACCTAGTCCTCTCTGTCTCTGGGTATAAAGTCTATAGACTCTAGTTGGTTCTGTTAGGACCTGGCCCTCTCTGTCTCTGGGTATAAAGTCTATAGACTCTAGTTAGTTCTGTTAGGACCTGGTCCTCTCTGGGTATAACGTATATAGACTCTAGTTGGTTCTGTTAGGCCCTGGTCCTCTCTGGGTATAAAGTCTATAGACTCTAGTTGGTTATGTTAGGACCCTGTCCTCTCTGTCTCTGGGTATAAAGTCTATAGACTCTAGTTTGTTCTGTTAGGCCCCAGTCCTCTCTGAGTATAATGTCTATAGACTCTTGTTGGTAATGTTAGGACCTGGTCCTCTCTAGGTATAAAGTCTATAGACTCTAGTTGGTTCTGTTAGGACCCAGTCCTCACTGTCTCTGGGTATAAAGTCTTTAGACTCTAGTTGGTCGTGTTAGGACCCAGTACTCTCTGAGGATAAAGTCTATAGACTCTAGTTGGTTCTGTTAGGACCTGGTCCTCTCTGGGTATAAAGTCTATAGACTCTAGTTGGTTCTGTTAGGACCCAGTCCTCTCTGTCTCTCGGTATAAAGTCTATAGACTCTAGTTGGTTCTGTTAGGACCCTGTCCTCTGTGTTTCTGGGTATAAAGGCTATAGACTCTAGTTGGTTCTGTTAGGACCCAGTCCTCTCTGTCTCTCGGTATAAAGTATATAGACTCTAGTTGGTTCTGTTAGGCCCTGGTCCTCTCTGGGTATAAATTCTATAGACTCTAGTTGGTTATGTTAGGACCCTGTCCTCTCTGTCTCTGGGTATAAAGTCTATAGACTCTAGTTTGTTCTGTTAGGCCCCAGTCCTCTCTGAGTATAATGTCTATAGACTCTTGTTGGTAATGTTAGGACCTGGTCCTCTCTAGGTATAAAGTCTATAGACTCTAGTTGGTTCTGTTAGGACCCAGTCCTCACTGTCTCTGGGTATAAAGTCTTTAGACTCTAGTTGGTCGTGTTAGGACCCAGTACTCTCTGAGGATAAAGTCTATAGACTCTAGTTGGTTCTGTTAGGACCTGGTCCTCTCTGGGTATAAAGTCTATAGACTCTAGTTGGTTCTGTTAGGACCCAGTCCTCTCTGTCTCTCGGTATAAAGTCTATAGACTCTAGTTGGTCCTGTTAGTACCCAGTACTCTCTGAGTATAAAGTCTATAGACTCTAGTTGGTTCTGTTAGGACCCAGTCCTCTCTGTCTCTCGGTATAAAGTCTATAGACTCTAGTTGGTTCTGTTAGGACCCTGTCCTCTGTGTTTCTGGGTATAAAGGCTATAGACTCTAGTTGGTTCTGTTAGGACCCAGTCCTCTCTGTCTCTCGGTATAAAGTCTATAGACTCTAGTTGGTTCTGTTAGAACCCTGTCCTCTCTGTCTCTGGGTATAAAGTCTATAGACTCTAGTTGGTTCTGTTAGGAACCAGTCCTCTCTGGGTATAAAGGCTATAGACTCTAGTTGGTTCCGTTAGGACCCAGTACTCTCTGGGTATAAAGGCTAGACTCTAGTTGGTTCTGTTAGGACCTGGTCCTCTCTGTCTCTGGGTATAAAGTCTATAGACTCTAGTTGGTTCTGTTAGGAACCAGTCCTCTCTGGGTATAAAGGCTATAGACTCTAGTTGGTTCCGTTAGGACCCAGTACTCTCTGGGTATAAAGGCTATAGACTCTAGTTGGTTCCGTTAGGACCCAGTACTCTCTGGGTATAAAGGCTAGACTCTAGTTGGTTCTGTTAGGACCTGGTCCTCTCTGTCTCTGGGTATAAAGTCTATAGACTCTAGTTGGTTCTGTTAGGAACCAGTCCTCTCTGGGTATAAAGGCTATAGACTCTAGTTGGTTCCGTTAGGACCCAGTACTCTCTGGGTATAAAGGCTAGACTCTAGTTGGTTCTGTTAGGACCCAGTCCTCTCTGTCTCTGAGTATAACGTTTATAGACTGTAAAGGCTTAATGCATGGGGCTCTGGCCCTGGACTCAATATTATGCCAAAAGTCTCACGTGTGACGAAGAAGGGGTGGAGACTGTTAAAAAGGAAGGATAGAATGAAGAACTACTGAAAGTTGCGTGATAAACCAAACCGCTGAGTGGAGTGAGGAGCACTTTCCAAGAGTTACAGGGTGGCTTATGGATTAGTTGTTTTAACATGGTGTGGTTTTCATTTTATTATAATTCATTTAATGATTTTTTAAAAAATGTTATGTTTTATTAAGTGCAGTTTATATGGTCTATGATATGTGAGAGAACTTGTGAAAACACATGATGTGTATTTTAATCTGTGATAGTATGGATCCTTTGGGATAGATACAGTCAAATGTTTTTGGGGTATTTTTCTTCTGTGTTCTGTGTTGACATATGTGGGTGCACTAGTGGAGCTCTGTTCAGCAAATGTGTGGGGCCAAAATCACAGATGAAGTTGTGTATGGACAAGAGGGGGGTGAGTGTAAAGTTGTGTATGGAAGCGTGGGGGAGTGTAGATTGTTTTTGGGTTTAAACCCTCATGCTTCTGCATGCATTGTATGAAAAGACATTGTATGGAAGAGCTTGACCTGATTGTATTACTCATCCAAAGCCTTAGAAAACACCACGAGGTCGGCACAATGCAACAAGCCATTTCAAATCGTCCTCTTGCCTAACCCTTGCTGTTTTGTCGCCACACAAAGCTTTCGTGGTATATATGATTGTTGTCTTTAACTCTAAACATGTATTTCTTGTTGAGTTCGTTTTTTTCAAGAAGATTAATGTCTTATTTCATTTTGTTTAATGCACGGATTACATTTTTGATATTTAGTTAAAGGAGTTTTGTCTTACTAGATTTTACCAGTAACTTTTGTAGGATTCTGAATAGTAGGTAATATGTGTGTTTTGTTTCTTCATACCATATTTTAGTTTTCTGAAATTTTCTGTAATGTTGATTTGCATATGTACTGTAGTGTTATGATTGTAAACTGAATTATTTTTATTTTCTGTGAACTCTAAGAATTATTTTAATTTCTTGTCTGTTTGAGTTCCTTGAAACAAAGATATTTTGTGTGGGTGTCTGAGGAAATACTAGGAGAGTGAGGCTTGCTGTGACAACACTCACTGACAGTGGAGTATTATTTGAATGATCGTCTGGTTTGTCTTATAAGGAAAAAATATATATTAAAAAATCTCATTCTTAGATGTGTAGGTAAAAAAAAAAAAACATTTTCTACTGTATTCTCTTCAAATAGGAACTATTGTTTGAATATTTGTAATCTCCCTGGATGTCAGGCCATGTTGAAAATATAGCTGCATATTTGATCACTCTTAGGGGGCGTTGCAGTTGAGGTCAGGGGTCGGAGGCAGGTCGAGCATGGAGTACGCACACTGATCTCTTTACTTGGCCACAAACAAAGAAGGGGAAACCTACAGGGCTGTGGAAAAGTATTTTCCCCCGTTCTGAATTTCTCTATTTTTGCAAATATTTGATACTGAATGTTATCATATCTTCAACCAAAACCTAATATTAGATAAAGAGAACCTGAGTTTACAAATAACAACAAAAATGGATACTTATTTTATTTCATTAACAAAGTTATGCAACACCATAACACTACCATAACACAAACCATCACACTACCACCACCATGCTTGACCATTGGTATAAGGTTCTTACTGTGGAATGCAGTGTTTGGTTTTAACCAGGCAAAACGGAAAACGCTGGGTCCTGCAGCAAGACAATGATCCAAAACACACAATCAAGTCTACATGAAAATGGCTAAAAAGCAACATGTTTTGGAATGGCCTAGTCCAGACTTAATCCCAATTGAGATGTTGTGGCAGGACTTGAAACGACAGTTCCTGCTTGAAAACCACAAATGTGGCTGAGTTAAAGCAGTTCTGCATGGGAGAGTGGGCCAAACTTCTGTAACGGCGTTCTTCGTTTGTCGAAAGAGAGTCGGACCGAAATGCAGCGTGGTGGTTACTCATGTCTTTAATGAAGAAAAAAGTGACGATACATGAAATAACTAATAAATACGAAAACAACAAACGGAACGTGAAACCTAATTACAGCCTATCTGGTGAAACTACACAGAGACAGGAACAATCACCCACGAAATACAAAGCGAACTCAGGCTACCTAAATACGGTTCCCAATCAGAGGCAACGAGAAGCACCTGACTCTGATCGAGAACCGCCTCAGGCAGCCAAGCCTACACTCGACACACCCCTAATCAACCACAATCCCAATGCCTACAAAAAAAAACAATACGACAACACAATAACCCATGTCACACCCTGGCCTGAACAAATAATTAAAGAAAACACAAAATACTAAGACCAAGGCGTGACAGCACCTCAAAACCATAGGGAGGGTCCGGGTGGGCGTCTGTCCATGGTGGCGGCTCCGGCTCGGGACGTGGACCCCACTCCATAAATGTCATAGTTCCTCCCCTTCGCGTCCTGGGATAATCCACCCTCGCCGCCGACCATGGCCTAATAGTCCTCACCCAGAACCCCACAGAACTGAGGAGCAGCTCGTGACTGAGGGGCATCTCGGGACTGAGGGACAGCTCGGGACTGAGGGGCAGCTCAGGACTGAGGCAGCTCGGGACTGAGGGGCAGCCCGGAACTGAGGGGCAGCCCGGAACTGAGGGGCAGCCCGGAACTGAGGGGAAGCCCGGAACTGAGGGGAAGCCCAGTACTGAGAGGAAGCCCAGTACTGAGAGGAAGCCCAGTACTGAGAGGAAGCCCAGTACTGAGATGAAGCTCAGGTAGGTAGTAGGCTCCGGTAGATCCTGGCTGGCTGGCGGATCTGGAAGATTCAGGTTGACTAGCAGATCTGGAAGATTCTGGTTGACTAGCAGATCTGGAAGATTCTGGTTGACTGGCGGATCTAGCTGCTCTATGCAGACTGACAGCTCTGACTGCTCCATGCAGGCTGACAGCTCCTTGCAGACTGGCAGCTCTTTGCAGACTGACAGCTCTGACTGCTCCATGCAGGCTGACAGCTCCTTGCAGACTGACAGCTCCTTGCAGATTGACCGCTCCTTGCAGACTGACAGCTCCCTGCAGACTGGCAGCTCCTTGCAGACTGACAACTCTGACTGCTCCATGCAGGCTGACAGCTCCTTGCAGACTGACAGCTCCTTGCAGACTGGCAGCTCCTTGCAGACTGGCAGCTCTGACTGCTCCATGCAGGCTGACAGCTCCTTGCAGACTGGCAGCTCCTTGCAGACTGGCAGCTCCTTGCAGACTGGCAGCTCCTTGCAGACTGACAGCTCCCTGCAGACTGGCAGCTCCTTGCAGACTGGCAGCTCCTTGCAGACTGACAGCTCTGGCTGCTTCATGCAGACTGACAGCTCTGACTGCTCCATGCAGGCTGACAGCTCCTTGCAGACTGGCAGCTCCTTGCAGACTGACAGCTCCTTGCAGACTGACAGCTCCCTGCAGACTGACAGCTCCTTGCAGACTGACAGCTCTGACTGCTCCATGCAGGCTGACAGCTCCTTGCAGACTGACAGCTCCTTGCAGACTGGCAGCTCCTTGCAGACTGACAGCTCTGACTGCTCCATGCAGGCTGACAGCTCCTTGCAGACTGACAGCTCCTTGCAGACTGGCAGCTCCTTGCAGACTTGCAGCTCTGACTGCTCCATGCAGGCTGACAGCTCCTTGCAGACTGGCAGCTCCTTGCAGACTGGCAGCTCCTTGCAGACTGGCAGCTCCTTGCAGACTGACAGCTCCCTGCAGACTGGCAGCTCCTTGCAGACTGGCAGCTCCTTGCAGACTGACAGCTCTGGCTGCTTCATGCAGACTGACAGCTCTGACTGCTCCATGCAGGCTGACAGCTCCTTGCAGACTGGCAGCTCCTTGCAGACTGACAGCTCCTTGCAGACTGACAGCTCCCTGCAGACTGGCAGCTCCTTGCAGACTGACAGCTCTGACTGCTCCATGCAGGCTGACAGCTCCTTGCAGACTGACAGCTCCCTGCAGACTGACAGCTCCTTACAGACTGACAGCACCCTGCAGACTGGCAGCTCAGGCTTCTTCAAACAGGCAGGAGGCTCCGACAGCGCAGGAGAGGAGGAAAACGCTGGCTGCGCTGAACAGGCGGGAGACTCCGACAGCGCAGGAGAGGAGGAAAACGCTGGCTGTGCTGAACAGGCGGGAGACTCCGACAGCGCAGGAGGGAAGGAAGGCTCTGGCTGTGCTGAACAGGCGGGAGACTCCGACAGCGCAGGAGAGCGAGGCGCACTGTAGGCCTGATGCGTGGTGCGGGCACTGGTGATACTGGAGCGAGGACACGCACAGGAAGCCTGGTGCGGGGAGCTGCTACCGGAGGACTGGTGTGTGGAGGTGGCACAGGATGTGCAAGGCTAGGGATGTGCACAGGAGGCCTGGTGCGTGAGGCTGGCACCAACTTCACCAGCCGACTAACACGCACCTCAGGACGAGTATGGAGCGCTAACTCAGGTGCCATCAAATCCCCGACACGATCCGTCGGACGAATATGATATCTATAGCACCAAGCTAGCAACTCCCTCATTACTCTCCACTCCACTTTCCCCATTAACTCCTTCACAGTCTCTGCTTCGCTCACCTCTAACACCGGCTCTGGCTCAGGTCCATCTCCTGACTCAGCCACTCTCCCTCTGAGCCCCCCCCCCCAATAAATTTTTTGGGGTGACTCTCGGGTTTCGTTCTGCGCCGCCGTGTCTGTTTCTCCAACTCCATTCTCCTATAGCCTTCTTCGCACTGCTCTAGCGAATCCCATGCGGGCTCCGTCGTATACTCCATGCCATTGCTGTCCATAACGTCCTCCTTTCGCTTTTCCTGCCTGTTACCACGCCGCTCGGTCCGTATGTGGTGGGTGATTCTGTAACGGCGTTCTTCGTTTGTCGAAAGAGAGGACCGAAATGCAGCGTGGTGGTTACTCATGTCTTTAATGAAGAAAAAAGTGACGATACATGAAATAACTAATAAATACGAAAACAACAAACGGAACGTGAAACCTAATTACAGCCTATCTGGTGAAACTACACAGAGACAGGAACAATCACCCACGAAATACAAAGCGAACTCAGGCTACCTAAATACGGTTCCCAAGCAGAGGCAACGAGAAGCACCTGACCCTGATCGAGAACCGCCTCAGGCAGCCAAGCCTACACTCGACACACCCCTAATCAACCACAATCCCAATGCCTACAAAAAAAAACAATACGACAACACAATAACCCATGTCACACCCTGGCCTGAACAAATAATTAAAGAAAACACAAAATACTAAGACCAAGGCGTAACAACTTCCTCCCCAGCGACGTGAGAAACTAATCAACAACTACAGGAAGTGTTTGGTTGGAGTCATTTTTATTTAATACAAAAATATATGTTTATTTTATTTAACTAGGCATGTCAGTTAATAAGAAGAAGAAATTGTTATTTACAATTGTTATTGTTATTTACAATGACAGAGGCATTGGGTGTTACATAACTTTGTTTATGAAATATATATGTAATTATTGTGATATTTGTTCACTCAGTTTCTCTTGATCTAATATTAGTTTTTTTTTTGTTGAGAATGTATCAAAAATATGCAAAAGTCGAGAATGTTTTTTTTTAAAGGGGCAAAAACCTTTTCACAGCATTGTAGGTGAAGAAGGTTGACTTTCTTGCACTTCTGTACATAGTCGAAAAAAGAGAGAATCATGTATAAAATCTAGATCTTATTTTGAATAAAAAATATCTATAACAACAATAAATTTTGCTAGGATCATTATAAAAAAAGAATGAAAGGCTGAATTAAACTGCTTGTATAAAGTGGCACAAGAGTTCTCACTCTGTAGCCCTTTAAGAAAAAGGCAATGTGTTGCTCTTCGTTTTTGCCAGCGGCTTTTAGTTTGTCAGGAAACCTTTAGATTAAGATGTTAACCTCTGGAGAAAAGGACTGGCTTTGTCCGGTTTCATGGCAACGTTCTTCCAGGCCCAACCAATCAAAACAAGTCCTGTTTTAGACAGAAAGGAACGCATGTTAAAGGAACAAAACATATACCTTTGGAAAAGAACTACTTCACAACAGAGTAATATTGAATAAGTCAATATGTTACACAGCATTTACAGTATACAGTATAATATCAATGTAATGGACTAAAATAAAATCAACAAAAAAACTAAACAGTGGTTTACTAAAAAGACTAAGAATATACTCATTTCAAGAGTTATAACTCCTACAGGACATACAGTACATACAACAGAAACACAATAGCTGTCAGTATGTCTCTTTCTGTTTAGAAGCTATGCTTCTGGTTGATGAAATGGACAGAAACGTACAAGCAGTTTGCCAGGTAAACTATAGGGAACCTACAAACAGTTTTCTGTGTTACTCACGGGCTTCAACGTTAGTCCAAACCTTGACGTGACTTTTCATCTGTCCCGAGCATATGCCTGATGTTATAATATGATGTAATCTGAGCTTTACGTTTTCTCAGCTTGTAGTGCTAAAACTATGTATTCTGTCTTCTGCTGCCGTTTGGTCTCTGCTTATTTTATTGTTCAGAGCCCCCTGAAAGTATTTGTGCCATGTGGCCAGATGTCCACCTCCTCTGCAAAGCACATGTTATGTAAGCACTGATCTAAAGCCACAATCTAAAGCCATAATATATTTTCCATATAAATGAATCAATGTTGAGCAGTATTCATAAGAGTGAAGGAGCATGATTGGTTGGCCAGGGGAATTTTTTGGTCTCCCGTTTATAAAGCTGGTCTGAACAAAGTTGAGTGATTGATGAAGATGCACTGTGCTAACTTGGAAATAATTATTTGACTGGCAATGGCTATCATGTGGGAATCCTTTCAACGGGGTTCTATCATGTGGGAATCCTTTCACCGGGCTTCAATGGCTATTCCGTGGGATTCCCCTCATAGGACTACAACGGCTGTCATGTGGGAATCCTTTCATAGGACTTCAACGGCTGTTATGTTGGAATCCTGTCACCAGGGTTCTATAATGTGGGAATCCTGTCACCAGGGTTCTATAATGTTGCAATCCTGTCACCAGGGTTCTATTATGTTGGAATCCTGTCACCAGGGTTCTATCATGTTGGAATCCTGTCACCAGGATTCTTTCATGTGGGAATCCTTTCACCAGGGTTCTATCATGTGGGAATCCTTTCACCAGGGTTCTATCATGTGGGAATCCTTTCACCAGGGTTCTATCATGTGGGAATCCTTTCACCAGGGTTCTATCATGTGGGAATCCTTTCACCAGGGTTCTATCATGTTGGAATCCTTTCACCATGCTTCAACGGCTGTCATGTGGGAATCCTGTCACCATGCTTCAAAGGCTGTCATGTGGGAATCCTTTCACCAGGGATCTATCATGTTGGAATCTTTTCACCAGGGTTCTATAATGTGGGAATCCTGTCACCAGGGTTCTATAATGTTGCAATCCTGTCACCAGGGTTCTATTATGTTGGAATCCTGTCACCAGGGTTCTATCATGTTGGAATCCTGTCACCAGGGTTCTTTCATGTGGGAATCCTTTCACCAGGGTTCTATCATGTGGGAATCCTTTCACCAGGGTTCTATCATGTGGGAATCCTTTCACCAGGGTTCTATCATGTGGGAACCCTGTCACCAGGGTTCTATAATGTTGGAATCCTGTCACCAGGGTTCTATCATGTTGGAATCCTGTCACCAGGGTTCTATAATGTTGGAATCCTGTCACCAGGGTTCTATAATGTTGGAATCCTGTCACCAGGGTTCTATCGTGTGGGAATCCTTTCACCAGGCTTCTATCATGTGGGAATCCTTTCACCAGGGTTCTATCATGTGGGAATCATTTCACCAGGGTTCTATCATGTGGGAATCCTTTCACCAGGGTTCTATCATGTGGGAATCCTTTCACCAGGGTTCTATCATGTTGGAATCCTTTCACCATGCTTCAACGGCTGTCATGTGGGAATCCTGTCACCATGCTTCAAAGGCTGTCATGTGGGAATCCTTTCACCAGGGATCTATCATGTTGGAATCTTTTCAACAGGGTTCTATCATGTGTGAATCCTGTCACCAGGGTTCTATCATGTGTGAATCTTGTCACCAGGGTTCTATCATGTGTGAATCCTGTCACCAGGGTTCTATCATGTGGGAATCCTGTCACCAGGGTTCTGTCACCCAGTTTCATTCATGTGGGAATCCTGTCACCAGGGTTCTGTCACCCAGTTTCATTCATGTGTGAATCCTGTCACCAGGGTTCTATCATGTGTGAATCCTGTCACCAGGGTTCTATATCATGTGTGAATCCTGTCACCAGGGTTCTATCATGTGTGAATCCTGTCACCAGGGTTCTATATCATGTGTGAATCCTGTCACCAGGGTTCTATCATGTGTGAATCCTGTCACCAGGGTTCTATATCATGAGTGAATCCTGTCACCAGGGTTCTATATCATGAGTGAATCCTGTCACCAGGGTTCTATATCATGAGTGAATCCTGTCACCAGGGTTCTATATCATGAGTGAATCCTGTCACCAGGGTTCTATATCATGAGTGAATCCTGTCACCAGGGTTCTATATCATGTGTGAATCCTGTCACCAGGGTTCTATATCATGAGTGAATCCTGTCACCAGGGTTCTATATCATGAGTGAATCCTGTCACCAGGGTTCTATATCATGAGTGAATCCTGTCACCAGGGTTCTATATCATGTGTGAATCCTGTCACCAGGGTTCTATATCATGTGTGAATCCTGTCACCAGGGTTCTATATCATGTGTGAATCCTGTCACCAGGGTTCTATATCATGTGTGAATCCTGTCACCAGGGTTCTATATCATGTGTGAATCCTGTCACCAGGGTTCTATATCATGAGTGAATCCTGTCACCAGGGTTCTATATCATGTGTGAATCCTGTCACCAGGGTTCTATATCATGAGTGAATCTTGTCACCAGGGTTCTATATCATGTGTGAATCCTGTCACCAGGGTTCTATATCATGAGTGAATCCTGTCACCAGGGTTCTATATCATGAGTGAATCCTGTCACCAGGGTTCTATATCATGTGTGAATCCTGTCACCAGGGTTCTATATCATGAGTGAATCCTGTCACCAGGGTTCTATATCATGAGTGAATCCTGTCACCAGGGTTCTATATCATGAGTGAATCCTGTCACCAGGGTTCTGATGCTTTATATGATTCTTGCTGTTAAATATTTTAAAAAATATTTAAAAAAAGAAAATACATCAAATCCAATAAAAGTGATGTTGCTCCACAAGTGTGATCTCCAATTTCTTCTATGGACCCAGTTTCTATTATCGTAGTGACGGTATATTATATTTCTTCAAGCCAGAGAACAGCTCCATACAATTATCATACTGCAATAACCCTCATAGGTTTCAATTGTAGAATATGAGAAACTCATCTCCCTTTAAAAGGTGAAATGCGATAACTTGATAAAAGTGGTGTGACGAATGCATAAGGCTGTGTTGTCAAGGGCAATGGAGCAAAACTCTTTTCAATTTCATGCATTTTTCCCCTCTGACTATTTTAATTAGTTTTTCTATTTGAAGATAACAATCCTTTAAATAAAGATGTAATAACGGTCAAAAAGACTTCTTTGTAAATTACATACATCATCTGTAGGAGTTTAAATATATTTATGTCATTTAGCACCAACATAATTTGATGTTTCATTAAAAATTAAACAGATGTGATACAGATGTGATACATTAGCTGACTTTAATAACAAAAACAGATGTGATACATTAGCTGACTTTAATAACAAAAACAGATGTGATACATTAGCTGACTTTAATAACAAAAACAGATGTGATACATTAGCTGACTTTAATAACAAAAACAGATGTGATACATTAGCTGACTTTAATAACAAAAACAGATGTGATACATTAGCTGACTTTAATAACAAAAAACAGATGTGATACATTAGCTGACTTTAATAACAAAAAACAGATGTGATACCTTACTTTAATAACACAATAAAACAGAGGTGATAACTTAGCTGACTTTAATAACACAATAAAACAGAGGTGATACCTTAGCTGACTTTAATAACACAATAAAACAGAGGTGATAACTTAGCTGACTTTAATAACACAATAAAACAGAGGTGATACCTTAGCTGACTTTAATAACACAATAAAACAGAGGTGATAACTTACTTTAATAACACAATAAAACAGAGGTGATAACTTACTTTAATAACACAATAAAACAGACTTCGAAGACGAAACTTGGTGAGCATGGGTTTGGCATAATGGACAGTTGGCACCGAACAATATGGCGCCGAGGCCTCAACACTTTTTGAGTTACGGCCATTTCTCTTGGATTAAAGGTCAAAAACTAAAATAAAGCGCTGATTTGACAGCTTCACGTCAAAGTACATGAACCTACGGTGTAGGGGGAAAAAACAGCCATTTATCTGTCGTAATATAAGAGAAATCGTACAATGTACAATTGGTGTTGTTCAAATCAATAAAACAAACGTATCCAAACCGTTACAGATCCAGTTGCAGCGTGTTCAGAAGAATCTTTTTTAAGCTTCCAAGCTCTGCGAGATTTCTGTGATTGTCTGTGATTGTCTGAAATAACACACACTCATTCAACCCTCTGTAAATAAGTCTTCTTAACATAAATACTTAAAACTCAAAATTCTACAAGAGCCTTCCCCAAGGAGGATATGTGTTCACTTTCAGCTTCCTGTGTAAACCGGAAGTACCTTGAAATGGTGTCATAGGTGCTGTTTTGAAGGATTAAAAAGGTCAGATATTTTCAAAACTTCATATGTGTGATTAGGCAACCATCATGAACTGTTGGACGCACGCACATACACACACACACACGCACACACACGCATACAAACAAAGAGAGCAAGGTTGGAGTGATAGTGCGGGACTTAAAGACACACAGAGCCTTCACTGGCATTACCATAATCTCTAGGCTGTGCCGAGTTCAACGAGATGCCCCACTTGACCGTAGCTTGCTCGGGCTGAGCTCAGCGACCATGAAAAAAATGGTCCTTAATGAAGCCTGGCCCTAAATTGCAGGTGCTTTTGGGTGACAGCGGAAGAACAGTTAGGGTTAGAAGCTCAATTCGACCTTAGGAACATTCCTGAGGTCCTCCCGATCTGTGCAAGCCTAACAGTGACCATGTGGAATTAACCCTTAACAGTGAAAAGAAGGTGTTTACATCAAACAGTTTTCAATGACATCTCTCCCCTTAGGAATACATTGCCTGCTCCCCTAGATTCAACCTGAAGCCTATGTGGGTTATGCCTTATGAATTTGTCTTCGATGACAATCCCTCAGGCCACTATGAGGTCTACCTGTGTCGATTCTAAGCTTCCTGGAGCAACCGGAAGTTGTTAAATTCACCCTAAAGGTGATTTGATATAACCAACCTGCAGTTTGTGAAACTCACTGCATTAAACCCTGTGTAGATAGGTCAATTCTGAACGTAAAGACTTTAAACTCAGGATTAGGTAAGAGTATACCGCAATCAGGATATGTGTTTACGTTTAGCTTCCTGTGTCAACCGGAAGTACCTTATTAAACCTTCTTATGGCTGCAGGGGCAGTATTGAGTAGCTTGGATGAAAGGTGCCCAGAGATGCCCAGAGTAAACGGCCTGTTCCTCAGTCTCAGTTGCTAATATATGCATATTATTATTAGTATTGGAGAGAAAACACTCGGAAGCTTCTAAAACTGTTTGAATGATGTCTGTGACTATAACAGAACTCATATGGCAGGCAAAAACCTGAGAAGAAATTCAAACAGGAACTGAGAAATCTGAGGTTGGTGGATTTTCAAACCAGGCCCTAATGAATTCACATTGGGATATGAATGAAGCTGCACCTCCTAGGGCTTCCACTAGATGTCAACCGTCTTTAGAAACTTGAATGAGGATTCTAATGTGTTGTGGGTCTGACTAAGAGCTGAATTAGTCAGCTTACTGGCAGAGAGCCATTTCCTGGTCACGCGCATTCCACATGATATCGACTTGCGTTCCATTCCTCCTCAAGACACAAAGGAATTCTCCAGATGGAACTTTATTTAAGATTTATGATAAAAACATCCTAATGATTGATTCTGTACTTATTTTTGAAATGTTTCTTCGACCTGTAATATAACTTTTTGAAGTTTTTGTCCGAAGAAATGCATGACCGTTTGGATATGTATACCAAACAAAAGTAGCTAATTGGACATAAATAATGGACATTATCAAACAAATCAAGCATTTATTGTGGACCTGGGATTCCTGGGAGTGCATTCTGATGAAGATTATCAAATGTATGGGAATATTTATCATGTAATTTCTGGTTTCTGTTGACACCAACATGGCGGCTAATTGTATTATATTTCTGAGCGCTGTCTCAGATTATTCCATGGTAGGCTTTTTCCGTAAAGTTATTTTTGAAATCTGACACAGCAGTTGCATTAAGGTATATCTATAATTCCGTGTATAGCTTGTATTATCATCTACATTTATGATGTGGCTATGCAAAATCAATGGATGTTTTTGGAACTAGTGAACTTAAAGCGCCAATGTAAACATTGTTTTTTTTTCTATAAATATGAACTTTATCAAACAAAACATACATGTATTGTGTAACATGAAGTCCTATGAGTGTCATCTGATGAAGATCATCAAAGGTTAGTGATTCATTTTATCTCTATTTGTGATTTGTGTGACTCCTCTCTTTGGCATTGCAAATGGGGTGGCAGGGTGGCCTAGAAGTTAGAGTGTTGGACTGGTAACCAGAATGGTTGCAAGTTCAAATTCCAAAGCTGACAAGGTACAAATCTGTTGTTCTGCCCCTGAACAGGCAGTTAACCCACTGTTCCTAGGCTGTCATTGAAAATAAGAATTTGTTCTTAACTGACTTGCCTAGTTAAATAAAGGTTAAAAAAAGTATACCTCTGATCAGTATGCAAATATTAAATGCAACGACTTGTATTCAAAACACAGTGATTCACATGCAGCCCAAAAGAGGTCATTGTCAAACTCTGGACTCACTTTTGAAAATATTTCTTGGCCTCCTCTTCGTTGTAGAACTGCATAATGAGTAGAAATCAAAACAGAAGAAGTTAAGTGCTGTATCAATCAACTGTATAAGTCCATTGTACATCAGTAGAGTGTTTAGCTAGCTATACATAAACCCAGCCTAAAACCCCAAATGTAGTGCACATAATGAACTAAATTAATGACCAGTCACTTGGTATGTGGGTATTTGAGAGCAGATCACTAGAGAACAAACTTAGCAAATGTCAAGTCTTCCTACAGTTAGCGGCTAATAGGGCACTAGCTAGCTTTCATTACTGTCTTTAAAACCATATCATTTGGGCAGTATAAATACCTTTTGTAAACCGACTTCCATTGATCGTACATTGCAAATGGACATAACATCCTGATTTGGCAATTTCAAATCTTTCATATTGCATTTGGATATTTAAAAAAATAAGTGACTTTTGACCTCGACTTTTGACTTCCTATGAAATCATATTGCTAATGGACAGTCAAATTACATAAAAAACTATATTTATATGATAATCAAATATGACAAAAGTATGTTCATACAGTTCTTATACATGTGTAATTGGCCAAAAAAAATCAAAATAATTTCGAAAAACGGTCCAGAAAGCACTTTTGTGGTGATACGTTTTTGAATTTTATTCAAATTTTCGACTTTTGACTTCCTATGAAATCATATTGCAAATGGACAAAACATATTTTTTGCCTTTATTTAACTAGGCAAGTCAGTTAAGAACAAATTCTTATTTTCAATGACAGTCTAGGAACAGTGGGTTAACTGCCTGTTCAGGGGCAGAACAACAGATTTGTACCTTGTCAGCTCGGGGGTTTGAATTTGCAACCTTCCGGTTACTAGACCAACGCTCTAACCACTAGGCTACTCTGCCTCTGCATGTGCCTTATGGACGAGTAAAAAAAATATATTAAAAAATGCTGATAATATACACTGCTCAAAAAAATAAAGGGAACACTAAAATAACACATCCTAGATCTGAATGAATGAAATATTCTAATTAAATACATTTTCATTACATAGTTGAATGTGCTGACAACAAAATCACACAAAAATTATCAATGGAAATCAAATGTATCAACCCATGGAGGTCTGGATTTGGAGTCACCCTCAAAATTTAAGTGGAAAACCACACTACAGGCTGATCCAACTTTGATGTAATGTCCTTAAAACAAGTCAAAATGAGGCTCAGTAGTGTGTGTGGCCTCCATGTGCCTGTATGACCTCCCTACAACACCTGGGCATGCTCCTGATGAGGTGGCGGAGGGTTTCCTGAGGGATCTCCTCCTAGACCTGGACGAAAGCATCCGCCAACTCCTGGACAGTCTGTGGTGCAACGTGGCGTTGGTGGATGGGAGCGAGACATGATGTCCCAGATGTGCTCAATTGGATTCAGGTCTGGGGAACGGGCGGGCCAGTCCATAGCATCAATGCCTTCCTCTTGCAGGAACTGCTGACACACTCCAGTCACATGAGGTCTAGCATTGTCTTGCATTAGGAGGAACCCAGGGCCAACCGCACAAGCATATGGTCTCACAAGGGGTCTGAGGATCTCATCTCGATACCTAATGGCAGTCAGGCTACCTCTGGCGAGCACATGGAGGGCTGTGCGGCCCCCCCAAAGAAATGCCACCCCACACCATGACTGACCCACCGCCAAACCGGTCATGCTGGAGGATGTTGCAGGCAGCAGAACATTCTCCACAGCGTCTCCAGACTCTGTCACGTCTGTCACATGTGCTCAACTGTGAAGAGCACAGGGCGCCAGTGGCGAATTTGCCAATCTAGGTGTTCTCT
This sequence comes from Oncorhynchus kisutch, assembly GCF_002021735.2. Taxonomy (NCBI): domain Eukaryota; kingdom Metazoa; phylum Chordata; class Actinopteri; order Salmoniformes; family Salmonidae; genus Oncorhynchus; species Oncorhynchus kisutch. The sequence goes on along the minus strand of NC_034188.2, from coordinate 86,313,768 downwards.
GGCAAATGCCAAACGTCCTGCACGGTGTTGGGCTGTAAGCACAACCCCCACCTGTGGCCCTCATACCACCCTCATGGAGTCTGTTTCTGACCGTTTGAGCAGACACATGCACATTTGTGGCCTGCTGGAGGTCATTTTGCAGGGCTCTGGCAGTGCTCCTCCTTGCACAAAGGCGGAGGTAGCGGTCCTGCTGCTGGGTTGTTGCCCTCCTATGGCCTCCTCCACGTCTCCTGATGTACTGGCCTGTCTCCTGGTAGCGCCTCCATGTTCTGGACACCACGCTGACAGACACAGCAAACCTTCTTGCCACAGCTCGCATTGATGTCCCATCCTGGATGAGCTGCACTACCTGAGCCACTTGTGTGGGTTGTATACTCCGTCTCATGCTACCACTAGAGTGAAAGTACCGCCAGCATTCAAAAGTGACCAAAACATCAGCCAGGAAGCATAGGAACTGAGAAGTGGTCTGTGGTCACCACCTGCAGAACCACTCCTTTATTGGGGGTGTCTTGCTAATTGCCTATAATTTCCACCTGTTGTCTATTCCATTTGCACAACAGCATGTGAAATTTATTGTCAATCAGTGTTGCTTCCTAAGTGGACAGTTTGATTTCACAGAAGTGTGATTGACCTGGAGTTACATTGTGAGCAGTCCATTTGAGCAGTGTAATTTGACAGAAGTATGTTCATACAGTTCTTATACATGTGTAATTGACAAAAAAAATTGAAAGAGTTTTCAAAATACGGTGCTAAGTTTTGGGGGGAAAAAAATCACATTTTCAAAATGTTACTCTTGGGTCTTGACCTGTGTTACATTTGCAATAAATAAAAATGTACGGTGGAGCGCCATCTGTTGGATCTTTGCAGTGTTACACTTGGCATTTGCCATATGGCATTTGCAATCAGTTTTGAATGAAATTACGTCCAATTGAGTGGTATTGTACATCGTGTATATGTTTCGTACGGTGCCAATATGATCCCATTCATCAATTTCAGGGGGGTGTTCCCTTACTTTAATAACAAACAAAAACAATGTGATACCTTAGCTGACTTTAGTAGCAAAACAAGCTGATGTGATACCTTAGATGACTGTAATAACAAAATAAAACAGATGTGATACCTTAGCTGACTTTAGTAACAAAATAAGGTTCTTCACAGTATTGCCACAAGATGGAGACTTCACCTTTATCAACCCACCGGTAGCTGTTGAGCCAGAGATGTCCAGGGCCTATTTTCCTAAAGCATCAGAGTAGGAGTTCTGATCTAGGATCAGGGTCCCCTGTGTCCATGTATTATTTTCCATTATGATCTAAAATGAAAGACTGATCTTAGATCAGCACTTTTACTCTGAGACGCTTCATGAATAAAAACTTCTCATTAGATGTTCTCCCAAATCACAGATTCAATCCCAAACAAATAATATATATACATTATCAGAAATCAGTATGTCACCACACCTGCACTTCATCTATCCTATAGCACCTGTCCATCTCTACTCAGACCATTATAAGTTAAACCGGTTCACGTCACAGATAGCTCCATCTGTCACCAGAGTGGAGGAAGAGAGATGATGGATGGACATTTCCACCAATCAGAGATTCAGCAAAGATTCTGAGTTGTCCCACCTCATGACCGCACATATACACGTTAACCAGGTTACTAACACACTGGTGTGATTGTTAATGGAAGGTTGTTTTAAGAAGTACCCCCCAATCTCCCTTCTCTCCACTGTCCCATCCTCTACAAGAAGTGAACCAACAGACTCTTTCTCACACTTAGTCTATAGCACTCTGTTAATAGCGGCAGGGTAGCCTAGTGGTTAGAGCGTTGGACTAGTAACCGGAAGGTTGCAAGTTCAAATCTTCGAGCTGACAAGGTACACATCTGTCGTTCTGCCCCTGAACAGACAGTTAACCCACTGTTCCTAGGCCATCATTGAAAATAAGAATTTGTTCTTAACTGACTTGCCTAGTTAAATAAAGGTAAAAATATTTAAAAAATATCACTCTGTCCCATTTTTCTCTTTCTCTATGCCCGTTTACACATGGTTCTAACATATGTTGGTTGTCCTGATCTTGTTCACATTCTATTGTGCACACATTTGGTGTAGACCAGTGGTTCCCAAACTTTGTATAGTCCCGTACCCCTTAAAACATTCAACCTCCAGCTGCATACCCCCTCTAGCACCAGGGTTAGCGTACTTTCAAATGTTGTTTTTTTGCCATCATTGTACGCCTGCAGCACACGATACATTTGAGTTTTGTCACAACCCCACTCGATGGAAGTGACAAAGAGCTCTTATAGGACCAGGGAACAAATAATAATATAATAATAATCAATCATTTTGCTCTTTATTTAGCCATTTACATTTAAAAAATTGTGAATAAATCACCACAGGTTAAAGAGAATGGTGTGTTTGAAAGGATGCACATTACTCTGCAATGTTGGGTTGTATTGGAGAGAGTCTCAGTCTTAAATCACTTTCCACACACAGTCAGCGCCTGTATTTAGTTTTCATGCTAGTGAGGGCCGAGAATCCAGTCTCACATTGGTACGTGGTTGCAAAGGGCATCAGTGTCTAACAGCGCAATTTGCCAAGGCAGGATACTCTGAGCGCAGCCCTATCCAGAAATCTGGCAGTGGGTTCTGATTTAACTCAGTTTTCACAGAACGGCTTGTTGCAATTTCGACGAGGCTCTCTTGTTCAGATATCGTTAAGTGGACTGGAGGCTTGGCATGAAAGGGATAACAAATCCAGTTGATTGTGTCATCCGTTTCGGGAAAGTACCTGAGTAATTGCGCACCAAACTCACTCAGGTGCTTCGCTATATCACATTTGACATTGTCCCTAAGATTGAGTTCATTTGCACTCAAAAACCATACAATGATAGAAAGACCTGTGTGTTGTCCTTGTTAATGCAGACAGAGAAGAGCTCCAACTTCTTAATCATAGCCTCAATTTTGTCCCGCACATTGAATATAGTTGTGGAGAGTCCCTGTAATCTTAGATTCAGGTCATTGAGTGAGAAAAAACATCACCCAGATAGGCCAGTCATGTAAGAAACTCGTCATCCTGCAAGCGGTCAGACAAGTGAAAATTATGGTCAGTAAAGAAAACTTTAAGCTTGTCTCTCCATAAAAAATACTTTGCCCCATGATAATCAGCGCATGTCTGTATTTTGTAAAAGCGTTACATGGTCGCTGTCCATATCATTACATAATGTAGAAAATACACAAGAGTTCAGGGGCCTTGCTTTAACAAAGTTAACCATTTTAACTGTGTCCAAAACGTATTTCAAGCTGTCAGGCATTCCTTTGGCAGCAAGAGCCTCTCGGTGGATGCTGCAGTGGACCCAAGTGGTGTCGGGAGCAACTGCTTGCACACGCATTACCACCTCACTATGTCTCCCTGTCATGGTCTTTGCACCGTCAGTACAGATACCAACACATTTTGACCACCAAAGTCCATTTTATGTCATAAAAGCTGTCCAGTACTTTAAAAATATCCTCTCCTGTTGTCCCGGTTTCCAGTGGTTTGCAAAAGAGGATGTTTTCCTTAATTGACTCCCCATAAACGTAACGGATATACTATATACCAGGAGCTGTGCCAGCCCGCCACGTCTGTTGACTCATCCAGCTGTAATGTATAGAATTCACTGGTTTGTATGCAAAGCAGTAATTGTTTCAAAAACATGTCACTGATGCGTCATGAAACACTATTGTTTGATGAAGGCATTGCCTTCATAGTTTTTTGGGCCTTTTCCCGGCATTGTCCCAGACATATCCGTGGGAGCAGGAAGAATTAAGTCCTCCACAATAGTATGGGGCTTGCCTGTTCTAGCCACTCAGTAGCTCACCATATAAGACACTTCTAGCCCCTTCTTATTAATGGTATCTGTTGCTTTTATAGATATCTTACTACACGAAAGTTGTCTTAATTCTCGCTCAAAAACTTTTAAATTTGTCAAATTTACATGTTTTGTTTGTGATTGTCTGCGCAAGAGTGAAGGTTTCATCGAGTTGTGAGATAGTACTTTTGCACATAAAACACAATGTGGCTGAGGAAAGGCACTACTCCCTATATAAGTGAACCCCAAATCACGTGGACTGGGAAATGTTCCGGGTAGCATGCACAAATAATCTACACGCATACGGTGACTGGGTTCATAAGGAATAGTATAGGACATGTAGTACCCACTGAGACTATTAATACCTACCGTAACCCGAAACCGTGGATAGATGGTAGCATCCGTGGGAAACTGAAAGCGCGAACCACCCCATTTAACAACGGCAGAATATAAACAGTATAGTTATTCACTCCACAAGGCAATCAAACAAGCTAAATGTCAGTATAGAGATGAAGTGGAGTTGTAATTCAACGGCTCAGACACAAGACGGCTCAGACAAGGGACTACAGACAATCAAGGACTACAAAAGGAAAACCAGCCACGTCGCAGAGACCGACGTCTTGCTCCTGGACAGGCTAAACACATTCTTTGCACGCTTTGAGGATAACACAGGGCCACCGACACGGCCCACTACCAAGGACTGTGGGCTCTCCTTCTCCGAGGCCGACGTGAGTAATACATTTAAACGTGTTAACCCTCTCAAGGCTGTCGGTCCAGACGGCATCCCTAGCCGTGTCCTCAGAGCATGCGCAGACCACCTGGCTGGTGTGTTTACGGGCATATTCAATCTCTCCCTTTCCCAGTCTGCCTTCCCCACATGCTTGAAGATGGCCACCATTGTTTCTCTACCCAAGAAGGCAAAGGTAACTGAATATAAGAATGCTGTTTATTGACTATAGCTCAGCATTCCACACCATACTACCCTCCAAGCGTATCGTTAAGCTTGAGGCCCTGGGTCTGAACCCCACCCTGTGCAACTGGGTCCTGGACTTCCTGAAGGGCCGCCCCCAGGTGGTGAAGGTAGGAAACATCACCTCCATTCCATTGATGCTCAACACTGGGGCCCCACAAGGGTGGCTTTTCAGCCCTCTCCTGTACTCCCTGTTCACCCATGACTGTGTGGCCAAGCACGCCTCCAACTCAATCATCAAGTTTGCAGATGATACAACAGTATGACGAGATGAGACAGCCTGCAGGGAGGAAGTGAGGGTTCTGGGAGTGTGGTGCTTGGAAAACAACCTCTCACTCAACATCAACAAAACAAAGGAGATGATCGTGGACTTCAGGAAACAGCAGAGGGTGCACCCCCTTATCTACTTCAACGGGACCACATTGGAGAAGAAGGTGGAAAGCTTCAAGTTCCTGTGTGTACACATCACTGTCATGACGTTGCCCTCTTTGGATACAGCAAGCCCCATCCCCCTCTCCCTGCCTCCCCCTTGCCTCCTTCAACTAGGCTGCTGTGGTCAGAGAGAGGTTGTAAATTCCTGAGGAGAAGACCCTGCCTCATAGCCACACAGTATAGAGAGAGTGAAGTATCATAGAGAACAAAGGCATTTCTTCCACCTCACAGAACTTGAGGTCCAAACAAATTTCATGTTCGGGAGAAGGTATAAAAGATCGGTGAAGAATCCAGTTACGAACTGGTCCGTTTGTTACAACTTGGGAAGCTCATGGGAGACGGTGTGGCCACATTACCATAACGCTGTTTATATAATAGCCTCAGATATGAGGTTTACATCTAATTGTTGTATAAGATGAATGAGTGAGTATGATACTGTTTGCAAAATTGTGTAATGTGATTTTGGACTGTTTAATGAAGGAAACTCCAATTCCCTTTTGAGTTGAACTAAATCAGAGGACAGTCCCTGAGCCCAGTTCGGATCAGGCATCCTGGGACAGCCCCTTTTCTGCAATTCTGAATAAAACCCAACTTTGAGTAATCCTCAAGCAGACCATGTTTCACTCAATCACAGGAGTACAAAGGTTGCAGACCATTGCTGAATCTTTTAACCATACCACGTCGTTAAACTCTTAGACTATCCATACCGACAGAATAAGAACAAGTCTTTCATATTAATTACTAGTCTGCAGCTAGGAATTCGGCATCATTGAACGCGAAGAACGACAACTGCCAAAACACCCATTCTATAACAAATGAATGAATGTCACTCTGAACAATCCACTCTAACCAGAACAGAGAGAGAGAGGGAGAGAGACCGACAATTCTACAAAATAAACAAACTTTTCACCAGCGATCAAGATGACACACTGAGGGTAAATATATATATTGATTGCAATTGTTCCCGAATGAGTGAGCGTTCATGTGTAAAGGATTAGCATTTCAATTGTTATAATTATTAACTCTGTAGTGACTTCTCAGCTGACCCCCACTCCCCGTTTTGTCCACCAAGCCGCGATACCAGTTTAGCTCACTAGGGCACATTCCCTTATCATTTCTTGTAACCATACTTACTTTGTTTGTTTATCCATTTCTGTGAATTACTTAGTTAGTATTAAATAAATGATTTAAGACAATTGATGTATGGATGACTCGTAGTGAAGACTGGGTTGTGCAGATAACCAACAATTTACGACGTTTGGAATGAGACTAACGTGAAGTAAAGTAGAGTAAAGTATCAGATATAAAATACCTGAAAAGTTATTTTAGCAAATGATCTGAATATTTTCCTTGGTGCCCCGACTTCCTAGTTAAGTACAGTTACATGATTAATCAGTTTGATCACGTAATGCTAATTACAGAGAATCTTTGATAAAAACTAAGTCTTCAATTAAATGATTGTAAAGACACGACATCACTGACAAACTGAAATAGACCACCCACACAGGCAGTGTGGTGAAGCAGGCGCAAAAGAGCCTCTTCAACCTCAAGAGGCTAAAGAAATTTGGCTTGTCATCTAAAACCATCACAATTTTTTTACAGATGCACAATTGAAAGCATCCTGTCGGGCTGTATCACTGCCTGGTACAGCAAATGCAAGGCTCTCCAGAAGATGCCCAACTCATTATCAGTGACAAACTACCCGCCCTCCAGGACATCTAAAGCACCTGATGTCAAAGGAAGGCCAAAAATATCATCAAAGACAGCAACCACCCGAGATACACCGTTATCATCCAGAAGACGGGGTCAATACAGGTGCATCAAAGCTGGGACCGAGAGACTGAAAAACAGCTTCTATCTCAAGGCCATCCTATTGTGTAACAGACATCACTAGCATGTTAGAGGCTGCTGTCTATAGGAATAGACTAGAAATCACTGGCCACTTTAAGGAATGGAACACTAGTCACTTTAATAATGTTTACATATCTGGCATTACTCATCTCATATGTATATACTGTATTCTATACTATTATATGGTATCTTAGTCTATGCATTACTCATCTCATATGTATATACTGTATTCTATACTATTATATGGTATCTTAGTCTATGCATTACTCATCTCGTATGTATATACTGTATTCTATACTATTCTATGGTATCTTAGTCTATGCATTACTCATCTCATATGAATATACTGTATTCTATACTATTCTACGGTATCGTAGTCTCTTAATAATGCTTACATCTCTTGCATTACTCATCTCATATGTATATACTGTTTTTCTACACTATTCCACTGTATCTTAGTCCGTTCCGCTCTGACATCACTCGTCCATATACTTAGATTTGTGTGTATTGGCTATATGTTGTGTAATTTGATTGATATTACTTGTTAGATTGTGCTGCACTGTCGGAACTAGAAGCACAAGCATTTAGCTACACCCTCAATAACATCTGCTAAACATGTGTATGTGACCAATAACATCTGTTACACATGTGTATGTGACCAATAACATCTGTTAAACACATGTATGTGACCAATAACATCTGCTAACCATGTGACCAATAACATCTGTTACACATGTGTATGTGACCAATAACATCTGTTAAACACATGTATGTGACCAATAACATCTGCTAACCATGTGACCAATAACATCTGTTACACATGTGTATGTGACCAATAACATCTGCTAACCATGTGACCAATAACATCTGTTACACATGTGTATGTGACCAATAACATCTGTTAAACACATGTATGTGACCAATAACATCTGCTAACCATGTGACCAATAACATCTGCTAACCACGTGTATGTGACCAATAACATCTGCTAACCATGTGTATGTGACCAATAACATCTGCTAACCATGTGACCAATAACATCTGCTAAACACGTGTATGTGACCAATAACATGTGCTAACCATGTGTATGTGACCAATAACATCTGCTAACCATGTGTATGTGACCAATAACATCTGCTAACCACGTGGATGTGACCAATAACATCTGCTAACCACGTGGATGTGACCAATAACATCTGCTAACCATGTGTATGTGACCAATAACATCTGTTAAACACGTGTATGTGAACAATAACATCTGTTAAACATGTGTATGTGACCAATACAAGTTGATTTGACTATGGTTAGATTACAATAATAGAAATAATGGGATTTGCCATTCAGAGATGCACTTTGCAGCCTACTATATAACTTAACCCGTTTCTGTTTCTACTGCATTGAATGTTTTATTTTTACTGTGTATTAATTTGATCACGTACACACATCCAGATACTCAGCTCATTTATGCGATGACTTTATTAGGGATGTGAGAGATTCTCTGAATATTTATTTGTATGGTTGTGTACACTTATTTGTACAGCTGAGGTGGAGGTTATCTGACATTATAAACCAGGCGGTTGGAGCCCTGAATGCTGATTGGCAGACAGCCGTGGTATATCAGACCATGTACCACGGGTATGACAAAACATGTATTTTTACTGCACTAATTACATTGGTAACCAGTTTAAAATAGCAATAAGGCACCTCTGGGGTTTGTGGTATTTTGCCAATATACCACAGCTAAGGGCTGTATCCAGGCTTTGGTTCGTGTTTAAGAACAGCCTTTAGCCATGGTATATTGTCCATATTCAACACCCCCTCTGGCCTTATTGATTAATTATTGGACTGTAGGCTAGTACGCCCTTAAATCGCTGGATAACCAAAGTAGGCTGTAATGATGAGAGTATAAAACTATTGACTATAAAAGTGTTGTGTTTTCTGTCGATTTATACAGCTGGTGTCATAATAGGAGGTCCAAGGGAAGTTGGAAACATTTTTGGTATTTTATTAGGATCCCCATCAGCTGTTGCAAAAGCAGCAGCTACTCTTCCTGGGGTCCAACACAAAACATGGAACATAATACAGAACATCAATAGACAAGAACAGAACTACATGAATTTCATACAGGGAGAAAGCAGGGAATCTGGTGACAATTACGGACCAAGTAGGCAGACAAGAGACACGTTTTATTACCATGTGTTGACGCAACACATTTTTACATCATATAGAGATCGGATCATCAGTCAGCTGTTGAAGATAACCACATGTTAATTCAAGGTGTAACCATGTCTTCTCTTTTAACCCTTTATCTCTCCCTACATCCTCATTCACTCCCTCCATCTCTCTGTCCATCCTTTCCACAAAGAGAGAGAGAGAGAGAGAGAGAGAGAGAGAAATAGACAGCGAAAGAGAGAAATAGACAGCGAGAGAGAGAGAGAGAGAGAGAGACAAATTTTTATTGTTTATTTCACTTTATATATTCACTTTATATATTATCTCCCTCACTTGCTTTGGCAATGTTAACACATGTTTCCCATGCCAATAAAGCCCTTGAATTGAATTGAATTGAATTGAGACAGAGAGAGAGAGAATTACCATACAACAGACCATGTATTCACCCTGCACACCCTAATTGACAACCAAACAAACCAAAACAAAGGCATTGATTTCAAAAAAGCCTTCGACTCAATTTGGCATGAGGGTCTGCTATACACACTGATGGAAAGTGGTGTTGGGGGTAAAACATACGACATTATAAAATCCATGTACACAAACAACAAGTGTGCGGTTAAAATGGGCAAAAAACACACAAATTCCTTCACACAGGGTCGTGACAGGGATGCAGCTTAAGCCCCACCCTCTTCAACATATATATCAACGAATTGGCGCGGGCACTAGAAAAGTCTGCCGCACCCGGCCTCACCCTACTAGAATCCGAAGTCAAATGTCTACTGTTTGCTGATGATCTGGTGCTTCTGTCACCAACCAAGGAGGGCCTACAGCAGCACCTAGATCACAGATTCTTTCAGACCTGGGCCCTGACAGTAAATCTGAGTAAGACCAAAATAATGGTTTTCCAAAAAAGGTCCAGTCACCAGGACCACAAATACATCTAGACACTGTTGCCCTAGAGCACCCAAAAAACTATACATACCTTGGCCTAAACATCAGCGCCACAGTGTTGCCAAAAGAAGAAGATATTCAAAGGTAATTGATGAATTTTATTGCTATTTATGACTTTCGTGACTAATCTACTTTGCTGTAACTGTACCCAATGTGTTGTCTACTGATCGATAATCGGTTTTGCTGGAAAGGTTTTTGAAATCTGACATGGTGGCTAGATTAACAAGAGGTTTAGCTTTCATTTGATGTATTGCACTTCTGATTTAATTGAAGTTAAATATTAATAATAATGACATTTCGGGCTATCTTTTGCCTGTCCTAGACTGTTGACAAAGTAATCGTATGTGGGCCTTCCCAACCTCCCACCATTGTCTCTAGAACCTCCCACCATTGTCTCAAGAACTCAAAATTCCCTTTTGTAACCCTCCATTTTACCCAAAACAACAAAAACCTTTCATCAAAACATGACATCATGTAACAATTTAACATTAAAATACCAGTAAGGTGATGACCTTCGTGGACTGGACAAGTGAATATCAACAGTAACAATATGATGATCAGAGAAACCCACAGGAGTAATGGCACACCTTCCATCCCTACTACAGTATTGCTCAGATACATACAACCCGTCTAACCATCCCCATTCCGGCTGCCATCCCCATTCCGGCTGCCATCCCCATTCCGGCTGCCATCCCCATTCCGGCTGCCATTCCCATTCCAGCTGCCATCCCCATTCGGGCTGCCATCCCCATTCCGGCTGCCATCCCCATTCCGGCTGCCATCCCCATTCCGGCTGCCATCCCCATTCCGGCTGCCATCCCCATTCCGGCTGCCATCCCCATTCCGGCTGCCATCCCCATTCCGGCTGCCATCCCCATTCCGGCTGCCATCCCCATTCCGGCTGCCATCCCCATTCCGGCTGCCATCCCCATTCCGGCTGCCATCCCCATTCCGGCTGCCATCCCCATTCCGGCTGCCATCCCCATTCCGGCTGCCATCCCGCCAAAATCAGGGTCATTAAGATACTTTAAAACAAAATACTTAATTCTACCACAACAAAAATAACCTTCATCAGCACAGAGGAAAACCCAAAAAAAGCCACCAAGAAATAGAAAACCGAAAGAAAGTTGTGAATATCTAACTCTCCACAACTCACGCACTCCTGCACCAAACACTCCCAGCATGCAGAGAGAGAGAGAGAGAGAGAGAGAGAGAGAGAGAGAGAGAGAAAGAGAGAGAGAGAGAGAGACAGAAAGACAGACAGACAGACGGAGAGAGACAAACAGAGAGAAAGAGAGAGGGGGGAGAGAGAGAGGGTGGAGAGAGACAAATAGAGAGAAAGAGAGAGAGAGAGATGTGTTTTGTATGAGGTAATGGAGAGGTCTCCAGGTCACTTGTAGGTTGGCTTAATTACATGCTCGCTGGGAAAGAGAGCGCTATCGATCTGGAAACTGAACTGGTTAGAGTTAACAGGAGAACCAGGGCAGGGAGAGGAGTGGGTGGTTAGAGTTAACAGGAGAACCAGGGCAGGGAGAGGAGGGGGTGGTTGGTTAGAGTTAACAGGATAACCAGGGCAGGGAGAGGAGGGGATGGTTGGTTAGAGTTAACAGGATAACCAGGGCAGGGAGAGGAGGGGATGGTTGGTTAGAGTTAACATGAGAACCAGGACAGGGAGAGGAGGGGTGGTTGGTTAGAGTTAACAGATGAACCAGGGCAGGGAGAGGAGGGGGTGGTTGGTTAGAGTTAACAGGATAACCAGGGCAGGGAGAGGAGGGGATGGTTGGTTAGAGTTAACATGAGAACCAGGGCAGGGAGAGGAGGGGGTGGTTGGTTAGAGTTAACAGGAGAACCAGGGCAGGGAGAGGAGGGGGTGGTTGGTTATAGTTAACAGGAGAACCAGGGCAGGGAGAGGAGGGGGTGGTTAGAGTTAACAGGAGAACCAGGGCAGGGAGAGGAGGGGGTGGTTAGAGTTAACAGGAGAACCAGGGCAGGGAGAGGAGGGGATGGTTGGTTAGAGTTAACATGAGAACCAGGGCAGGGAGAGGAGGGGGTGGTTGGTTAGAGTTAACAGGAGAACCAGGGCAGGGAGAGGAGGGGGTGGTTGGTTATAGTTAACAGGAGAACCAGGGCAGGGAGAGGAGGGGCTGGGGGTGGTTGGTTAACAGGAGAACCAGGGAAGGGAGAGGAGGGGTGGTTGGTTATAGTTAACAGGAGAACCAGGGAAGGGAGAGGAGGGGGTGGTTGGTTAGAGTTAACATGAGAACCAGGGCAAGGAGAGGAGGGCGTTGTTGGTTAGAGTTAACATGAGAACCAGGGCAGGGAGAGGAGGGGGGTGGGGGTGGTTGGTTAGAGTTAACAGGAGAACCAGGGCAAGGAGAGGGGGGGTGGTTGGTTAGAGTTAACAGGAGAACCAGGGCAGGGAGAGGAGGGGGGTGGGGGTGGTTGGTATTGGGCAGAGGGGGGTAACGGGCAGGGGGGGCAACGGGCAAAGGGGGGTAATTGGCAGAGGGGGGTATTGGGAAAGGGGGGAGGGTATTGAGCAGAGTGGGTATTGGGAAAAGCGGGGTAATCGGGCAGAGGGTGGTATTAGGCATGTGCTATATTGAAGGAGCATGGGTCATTGTTCTTGGGCGCAGCTGTGACCTGAGAAGAAGGGCTGCCATTCAGATGGTCACAGGATGCCCCTGGGCACTGGGAGCTGGTGGACGGGTGCTAGGAGCTGGGAGCCAGATGACAGGGGTGGGGGATTTCATCTATCAATGAAACATCATTACTGATGCTTTTCTATTCACTCATTTACCCATTGGCCTCTGTTTCTATTTCAATACGAATGGAAATGGAGAGTGGAGGAGGACAGAAAGTTGGACTGACTTTAGAGACGCTGTTGTAGTCGATCACACAGGAAGAGGAAGAGTGAAATAGGGTGTTGTTACAGCTGGGGCTCGTTAAATCACAAATTTCTCACTGGATGCCTTACGAGAAGGGAAGGAGGGAAGAGATGGAACGATAGAGCAGGGGTGGTGAAGTGAATGGGATTTATTGTGTGTGTGTGTGTGTGTGTGTGTGTGTGTGTGTGTACTGTTTGCCTGTGTGTGTCCGATATTTCTTGTCTTGGACTCTATACTATAGAACAATCCCATACATATACTCTCTGATTAAATTTACCCAGAGTAAATTAGTGTGTTTGTGTGTGTGTGTGTGTGTGTGTGTGTGTGTGTGTGTGTGTGTGTGTGTGTGTGTGTGTGTGTGTGTGTGTGTGTGTGTGTGTGTGTGTGTGTGTGTGTGTGTGGGGGGGGTTTCCTTCAGACGTAACGTTTGGCATTCAGGCAAAAGAGTTTAATTTTGGTTTCATCAGGTCTGAGAGTCTAAAGGTGCCTTTTGGCAAACTCCAAGCAGGATGTCATGTGCCTTTTACCGAGGAGTGGCTTCCATCTGGCCACTCCACCATACAGGCCTGATTGGTGGACTGCTGCAGAGAAGGTTGTCCTTCTGGAAGGTTCTACCATCTCCACAGTGTAACTCTAGAGCTCTGTCAGAGTGACCATCGGGTTCTTGGTCACCTCCTTGACCAGGCTGCCAGCTCTAGGAGTCTTGGTGGTTCCAAACATCTTCCATTTAAGAATGATGGAGGTCACTGTGTTCTTGGGGACCTTCAATGCTGCAGACATTTTTTGGAACCCTTCCCCAGACCGTGTTTCAACACAATCCTGTCTCGGAGCTCTAAGGACAATTCCTTCGATCTCATGGCTTGGTTTTTGCTCTGACGTGCACTGTCAACTGTGGGACCAACTGCACACACAGGTGTGTGCCTTTACAAATCATGTCCCCAATCAATTGAAATTATTGGACATGTTTTTAGAAACATCTCAAGGGTGATCAACAGAAACAAAATGCACCTGAGCTCAATTTCGAGTCTCATAGCAAAGGGTCTGAATACTTAAGTAAATAATGTATTTTGGATTTTATTTTGAAGATATTTGCACACAAAAATAAAATAAAACGTTTTCCTTTTATGGGGTATTATGTGTCGATTGCTAATAATTTTTTTATATTGTTTAATCCATTTTAGAATAAGGCTGTAGTGTAACAAAATGTAGAAAATGTCAAGGGGTTAGAATACTTTCTGAAGGCTCTGTGGTATATGTGTATATATGTGTATATAGTATGTATAAGATGGAGTGTTGTTGTCCATTAGTTTACTTCCATTAGGTGAGGGGTGGTAGGGTCAGGAGAAAACAATAAAGGAAAAATATGTAACAGATTTATATATATATATATATATACAGTATATACACACACACACAGGACCAATGGAAGTTTGGAAACACCTACTCATTCAAGGGTTTGCTTTATTTGTGCTATTTTCTACATTGTAGAATAATAGTGAAGACATCAAAACTATACAATAACACATATGGAATCATGTACAGTTGAAGTCAGAAGTTTACATACATTTTAGCCAAATACATTTAAACTCAGATTTCACAATTCCTGACATTTAATCCTCGTAAAAATCCCTGTCTAGGTCAGTTACGATCACCACTTATTTTAAGAATGTGACATTTCAGAATAATAGTAGAGAGAAAAGCTTTCATTGCTTTCACCACATTCCTAGGGGGTCAGAAGTTTACATAAACTCAATTAGTATTTGGTAGCATTGCCTTCAAATTGTTTAAATTGGGCCACAAGTTTCAGGTAGCCTTCCACAAGCTTCCCACAATAAATTGGGGGAATTTTGGCCCATTCCTCCTGATAGAGCTGGTGTAACTGAGTCAGGTTTTTAGGCCTCCTTGCTTGCACATGCTTTTTCAGTTCTGCCCACAAATGTTCTATAGGATTGAGGTCAGGGCTTTGTGATGGCCACTCCAATACCTTGACTTTGTTGTCCTTAAGCCATTTTGCCACAACTTTGGAAGTATGCTTGGGGTCATTGTCCATTTGGAAGACCCATTTGCGACCAAGCTTTAACTGATGTCTTGAGATGTTGCTTCAATATATCCACATCATTTTCCTTCCTCGTGAAGCCATCTAGTTTGTGAAGTGCACCAGTCCCTGCTGCAGCAAAGCACCCTCACAACATGATGCTGCCACCCCTGTTCTTCACGGTTGGGATGGTGTACTTTGGCTTGCAAGCCTCACCCTTTTTCCTCCAAACATAACGGTGGTCATTATGGCCAAACAGTTCTATTTTTGTTTCATCAGACCAGAGGACATTTGTCCAAAAAGTATGATCTTTGTCCCCATGTGCTGTTGTAAACCGTAGTCTGGCTATTTTATGGAGGTTCTGGAGCAGTGGCTTCTTCCTTGCTGAGTGGCTTTTCAGGTTATCTCGATATAGGACTCATTTTACTGTGGATATAGATACTTTTGTACCTGTTTCCTCCAGCATCTTCACAAGGTCCTTTACTGTTGTTTTGGATCTATTTACACTTTTCACACCGAAGTACATTCATCTCTAGGAGACAGAACGCGTCTCCTTCCTGAGAGGTATGACGGCTGAGTGGTCCCATGGTGTTTATACTTGTGTACTGTTGTTTGTACAGATGAACGCCTTTAGGCGTTTGGAAATTGCTCCCAAGGATGAACCAGACTTGTGGAGGTCTACAATTGTTTTTCTGAGGTCTTGGCTCATTTCTTTTGATTTCCCCATGATGTCAAGCAAAGAGGCACTGAGTGTGAAGGTAGGCATTGACATATATCCACAGGTACACCTCCAACTGACTCAAATTATGTAAAATCAGAAGCTTTTAAAGTCATTTTCTGGAATGTTCCAAGCTGTTTCAAGGCACTGTCAACTCAGTGTATGTGAACTTCTGACCCACTGGAATTGTGGCACATTAGCGCACGTTGGCAACAACAGTCCCGGTTTAGGGACACCCATCCTGTAGAGGTTCATTCCTGTAAGCACCAGATTTTTAAATATCTGGTCTGTATATCAAATAAGGCTTTTTATTTTTCAGTACATTAATGTCGATAGTATTGATTATTTTGATTATTTTGTATTGACAGCATTTTTTTTGCTTTTTAGTTTCTTTCTCCACTTTCACAGTTTTTCTCATCACTCATTTCAAGGCTCACCTTCCTCTCCTTTACTTCTTTACTGACAAGTTCTAATACGCAATTGATCATTTATGGATTTTAGTAGGTGAGTTTCCACTCGTACCGTACCAGGTGGTGAAAAGCATAAATCATCGGTACCTGTCGAGGAATCTCATCGTTTTCTCTTGGAGTTTGGCTCTCCAATTCTTCCTCGGTTCCTCTCCGACATGTTTTGGCCTTGACTGAGGTAGTAATATTTATCAATAAACTTCTGTAGCCTTATATGTTTTGTGGGGTTATTATCCAGCTTGACTGTTATTGAGTAAACAGATCAGTGTATTGCTACTATTTAGCCAGATTTAGAGATATTGAATATTACGATTTCTCATGAGGCGTTCTACAGCACCATCTTCCTGCTAGACAGTGAGGAGTTTATTTCCTAGTCGAGCCAGTTTACATGGCTGATGGTTTTGTATTATTGTTAGCTGTGGTCCACATCTGCTGTTACATATCCTGTACTTAGAGTTAGAGAGTTGTATTTCAATAGTTTACAATAGACCCCCCCCCCCCCCACTTTCCTTAAAATGTAGAGAGAGAGAGAGAGAGAGAGAGAGAGAGAGAGAGAGAGAGAGAGAGAGAGAGAGAGTGTATTATTTTGGAACGTCTGTGAGTGTAATGTTTACTGTTCATTTTTATTGTTTATTATCCTTTTGACATGTTTTGGCAATGTTAACATATGTTTCCCATGCCAATAAAGCCCTTGAATTTAATTGAGAGAGAGAAGAAAGAGAGAGAGAAGAGAGACAGAGAGAGATATTCAACTACTGAGATTCAGCCCACATTTTGTAGGAGACACAGCCTAAATGGCATTCTGAAGAAGAGGGTGTGGCTTTACCACACATCATAGAGCTAACTATAATTACTGATCTCTGATCTAATACCATTGAAGTGTTCCAACTACATAGCTCTCACAATCCATTAACGTTAATGATTACTTCAGGAAGAAGGTAATGTGCTGCATGTTAAAAGTGTTTTTTGTGTGTTGGAACTGGGCGTGTGTGTGTGTGTGTGTTGGAACGGGGCGTGTGTGTGTGTGTGTGTGTGTATGTTGGAACAGGGCGTGTGTGTGTGTTGGAACAGGGCGTGTGTGTGTGTGTGTGTGTGTTGGAACAAGGCCAGTAGAGGTCTATGTTAACAGTCAGAGGACACGTCTGAACAGAATCTCAACCAGTCAGTCATTCTGGGAAGGTTGGGTCAAAGCAGGGAGTTACTAGAGCCATGACAGCTGACCACTCTCTGGCTTGTCATTATACTGACAGACTGTACCAGACACAACAGGACAGATGGGGTGCTCTGTGTCTTGGCGTGTTTGTCATACTACAACAGGTTGAGAATGGGTTATATTGCTGTCTAGTGTCTATACACAATGATGGGAAAACAACAGTTGCTGTATGCTTAGAGAAAGGAGGCAAACTCTGTGGCTTCTGGCTCTGTGGCTTCTGGCTCTGTGGCTTCTGGCTCTGTGGCTTCTGGCTCTGTGGCTTCCAGTTCTGTGGCTTCAAGCCAGTTAGGTGACAGATCAATCTCTGTGGCTTCATGGAAGTTAGGAGAGAGATCAACCCTTGTGGCTTCAAGCCAGTTAGGATAAAGATTGAGCTCTGTGGCTTCGAGCTCTATGGCTTCTAGCCAGTCAGGTGACAGATCAAGTTCTGTGTCTTCAAGCCAGTTAGGAGACAGATCATATGAGGGCGCCGGAGAGGATGGCTGCCATTTTATTAGCTCTTTAACCAACTTTTTTGTTTTGATTTTTCGTATTGTTTGTCATTTATTTTGTACATAATGTTGCTGCTACCATCTCTTATGACCGAAAAGAGCTTCTGGACATCAGAACAGCAATTATTCACTTTGAATTGGACAAATAATTTTTCTTTAATGAGTCGGACAAGAGTAATTTACTCCAGACACTAGAACAGGCCCTCATCCCTGACATTTGCAGGAGAAAGAGACAGAGATCAGCGTGCCATGAGGGGATCAAGGTGACGAGTGGCTAATCTGCCTTTGCCATCTGGAAAATAAATGAGACCAACTAAAAGCATGTACATTTGAAGTCAGAAGTCTACATACATACATACATTCACCTTAGCAAAATACACTCCGTTTTCACTATACCTGACATTTAATCACAGTACAAATTCCCTGTCTTAGGTCAGTTAGGATCACCACTTATTTTAAGAATGTGAAATGTCAGAGTAATAGTAGAGAGAATTATTTCAGCATTTTTTTTCTTTCATCACATTCCCAGTGGGTCAGAAGTTTACATACACTCAATTAGTATTTTGTAGCATTGCCTTTAAATTGTTTAACTTGGGTCAAACTTTTTGGGTAGCCTTCCACAAGCTTCCCACAATTCCTCCTGACAGAGCTGGTGTAACAGAGTCAGGTTTGTAGGTCTCCTCGCTTGCACACGCTTTTTCAGTTCTGCCCACAATTGTTCTATAGGATTGAGGTCAGGGCTTTGTGATGGCCACTCCAATACCTTGACTTTGTTGTCCTTAAGCCATTTTGCCACAACTTTGAAAGTATGCTTGGGTCATTGTCCATTTGGAAGACCCATTTGAGACCAAGCTTTAACTTCCTGACTGATGTCTTGAGATGTTGCTTCAATATATCCATATGATTTTTCTTCCACATGAAGCTATCCATTTTGTGAATTTCCCCAGTCGATCCAAAGCACCCCCACAACATGATGCTGCCACCCCCGTGCTTCACGTTTGGGATGGTATTCTTTAGCTTGCAAGCCTCCCCCTTTTCCTCCAAACATAACGATGGTCATTATGGCCAAACGGTTCTATTTTTGTTTCATCAGACCAGAGGACATTTCTCCAAAAAGTACGATCTTTGTCCTCCAGTTGCAACCTGTAGACTGGCTTTTTTTATTGCGGTTTTGGAGCAGTGTCTTCTTCCTTGCTTAGTTGCCTTTCAGGTTATGTCAATATAGGACTCGTTTTACTGTGGATCTAGATACTTTTGTACCTGTTTCCTCCAGAATCTTCACAAGGTCCTTTGCTGTTGTTCTGGGATTGAATTGCACTTTTCGCACCAAAGTACGTTAATCTCTAGGAAACATAACGCGTCTTCTTCCTGAGCAGTATGACGGCTGCGTGGTCCCATGGTGTTTATACTTGTGTACTATTGTTTGTACAGATAAACGTTGTACCTTCAGGCATTTGGAAATGGCTCCAAATAGAGAGGGGTAGAGGTCTATGTATATTTGCAAACAACAGCTGGTGCACGATATCTAAGGAAGTCTCGAGGTTTTGTTCACCTGAGGTAGAGTATCTCCTGATAAGCTGTGACACGAGCCTACCAGAGCTAAAAAACTTCTATGCTCGCTTCGAGGCAAGTAACACTGAAACATGCATGAGAGCATCAGCTGTTCCGGATGACTGTGTGATCACACTCTCTGCAACCGATGTGTGTAAGACCTTTCTAGGGCAGGCATTCCCGCAAGCAGAACCCCTCGACAACATTCCGCTGAAAAGGCAGTGGGCGAAATTCAAAAATATTGTTTTGAAATATGTAACTTTCACACATTAACAAGTGCAATACAGCACATTAAAGATAGAAATCTTGTTCATCTACCCATCGTGTCTGATTTCAAAAATGCTTTACAGTGAAAGGAGCGCGCATCACGAGCCTGAGACACTCTGCCAGACAGACCACTGACTCAAACAGGTATCATGAGCCCCTCCTTTATAACAGAAGCCTGAAACAAGTTTCTAAAGACGGTTGACATCTAGTGGAAGCCGTAGGAAGTGCAACTTGACTCCATAGAGACTGTGGATTCGGTAGGCCAAGCTTTCAAAAACTACAAACCTCAGATTTTCCACATCCTGCTTGGATTTTTCTCAGGTTTTCGCCTGCCTTATGAGTTCTGTTATACTCACAGACATCATTCAAACAGTTTTAGAAACTTCAGAGTGTTTTCCATGCAATACTAATAATAATATATTATATATTAGCATCTGGGACAGAGTAGGAGGCAGTTCACTCTGGGCACGCTATTCATCCTAAAGTGAAAATGCTGCTCCCTATCCCAAAAAGGTTAAACAGGTCAACATTCATGAGGCCGCAGGGCCAGACGGATTACCAGGACGTGTACTCAGAGCATGCACTGACCAATTGGCAAGTGTCTTCACTGACATTTTCCACCTCTCCCTGACTGAGTCTGTAATACCAACATGTGTCAAGCAGACCACCATGGTCCCTGTGCCCAATAACACTAAGGTAACCTACCTAAATGACTACCGACCTGTAGCACTCACATCTGTAGCCATGAAGTGCTTTGAAAGGCTGGTCGTGGCTCACATCAACACCATTATCCCAGAAACCATAGACCCACTCCAATTTGCATACCGCCCCAGCAGATCCACAGATGACGCAATCTCTATTCACACCTGGACAAAAGGAACACCTATGTGAGAATGCTATTCATTGACTACATCTCAGCGTTCAACACCACAGTGCCCTCAAACTCATCACTAAGCTAAGGAACCTGGGACTAAACATCTCCCTCTGCAACTAGATCCTGGACTTCCTGACGGGAAGCCCCCAGGTGATGAGGGTAGGCAACAACACATCTGCCACGCTGATCCTCAACACGGGGGCCCCTTAGGGGTGCGTGCTCAGTCCCCTACTTTAATCCCTGCTCACTCATGACTGCACGGCCAGGTACGACTCCAACACCATCATTAAGTTTGCCGATGACACAACAGTTGTAGGCCTGATCACTGACAATGATGAGACAGCATATAGGGAGGAGGTCAGAGACCTGATCGTGTGGTGCAAGGATAACAACCTCTCCCTCCACGTGATCAAGACAAAGGAGATGATTGTGGACTACAGGAAAAGGAGCACCAAGCACGCCCCCATTCTCATGGACGGGGCTGTAGTAGAGCAGGTTGAGAGCTTCAAGTTCCTTGGTGTCCACATCACCAACAAACTATCATGGTCCAAGCACACCAACGCAGTCGTGAAGAGGGCACGACAAACCTATTTCCCCTCAGGATACTGAAAAGATTTGGCATGGGTCCTCAGATCCTCAAAAGGTTCTACAGCTGCACCATTGAGAGCATCCTCACGGGTTGCATCACTGCCTTGTATGGCAATGCTCGGCCTTCGACCGCAAGGCACTACAGAGGGTATTGCATACGGTCCAGTACATCACAAGGCCAAGCTTCCTACCATCCAGTACCTAGCGCCAGGCGGTGTATCCAGCACCAGGCGGTGTCAGAGGAAGGCCCTAAAAATTGTGAAGGAATCCAGCCACCCTAGTCATAGACTGTTCTCTCTTCTATCGCACGGCAAGAGGTACTGGAGTGCCAAGTCAAGGTCGAAGAAGATTCTAAACAGCTTCTCTGCTCAAGCCATGAGACTCCTGAACATCTAAACAAATGGCTACCCAGACTATGTGCATTGCTCCACCCGCTTCTACACTGCTGCGACTCTCTGTACTATGTATGCATAGTCACTTTAATAATTCTACCAACATGTACATATTACCTGAATTACCTTGACTAACAGGTGCCCCCGCACATTGACTCAGTACTGGTGCCCCCTGTATATAGCCTCCACATTGACTCTGTACAGTTACCCCCTGTATATAGCCTCCACATTGACTCTGTACAGTTACACCCTGTATATAGCCTCCACATTGACTCTGTACAGTTACCCCCTGTATATAGCCTCCACATTGACTCTGTACAGTTACACCCTGTATATAGCCTCCACATTGACTCGGTACTGGTACCCCCTGTATATAGCCTCCACATTGACTCTGTACTGGGAGCCCCTGTATAAAGCCTCCACATTGACTCGGTACTGTAATACCCTGTATATAGCCTCCACATGGACTCTGTACCAGTACCCCCTGTATAAAGCCTCCACATTGACTCTGTACCGTAATACCCTGTATATAGCCTCCACATTGACTCTGTACTGGGAGCCCCTGTATATAGCCTCCACATTGACTCTGTACCGGTACCCCCTGTATATAGCCTCCACATTGACTCTGTACCGGTACCCCCTGTATATAGCCTCCACATTGACGCAGTACTGGTACCCCCTGTATATAGCCTCCACATTGACTCTGTACCAGTACCCCCTGTATAAAGCCTCCACATTGACTCTGTACCGTAATACCCTGTATATAGCCACCATATTGTTATTTTACTGCTGTTCTTTAATGATTTGTTACTTTTATGTCTTACTTTTTTGTGGGTATTTTCTTAAAACTGCACTGTTGGTTTTGGCTTGTAAGTAAGCATATCACTGTAAGGTCACCTGTTGTATTCGGTGCATGTGACAAATAAACTTTGATTTGATTTGAGATCAAGCTCTGTGGCTTTTAGCTCTGTGGCTTCTAGCTCTGTGGCTTCTAGCCAGTTAGGTGACAGATCAAGCTACGTGGCTTCTAGCTCTGTGGCTTCTAGCTCTTTGGCTTGAAGCCAGTTAGATGACAAGTGTATATGTAGTGTGTAAGATACTGCATGCCAAATTTAAACATTGGACAATAGCTAACACACTGAGCAAATATATCAAACTAAAATAAAATTGCATCACTTCCCAAAATGCACGCAAAATGCATGCTCACACACACACACACACGCGCACGCACACACGCACACACACACACACACACACACACACACACACACACACACACACACACACACACACACACACACACACACACACACACACACACACACACACACACACAGCAATAGTAAATCAAACAGAAGACCGGTGAGAGAGTAAACAAAAGTGTTTCCGTGAGCTGGACAGGAAACAGGATATCTATTCTATAAAAAGAAAAAAAGGTCCAATCAAAAGAGCTTTCAGTCGTTGGCAGCCAGACACACTGAACCAACTGAACTGACACTGGAGGTGGCATGCCAGCATACATAGGCTGTGTTTACACAGGCAGCCCAATTCTGATCTTGTGCCTAATTATTTGTCTTTTGATAAATCAGATCAGAATCAGATTTAATTTAACCAATTATTGGGCAAAAGATCAGAATAAGGCTTCCAGTGCAAACGCAGCCAGGATGCCTGAAATAAAGTAACTGGGTTGAAGCCATTCCTGAGGTTAGGAATGTTACATTATGAGTAATGATGTAACAGACCATTATCTCCTATATGAGTCAGCTTTTTACTAGAGCTCTCGTAATGCGTGATTTACTGACAGTATCATGCTTTAAATCAAAAACCCATTTTATTTGGCTAATAACCTGGGTGCCTTGTATTGATCCATGAGGACAACGGGTTTAAAAGGTGAAAAAAGTATGTGGACACCTGCTCGTCCAACATCTCATTCCAAAATCATGGGCATTAATATGGAGTTGGTCCCCCCCCCCCCCCCCCCCCCCTTTGCTGCTATAACAGCCTCCACTCTTCTGGGAAGGCTTTCCACTAGATGTTGGAACATTGCTGCTATAACAGCCACCACTCTTCTGGGAAGGCTTTCCACTAGATGCTGGAACATTGCTGCTATAACAGCCTCCCCTCTTCTGGGAAGGCTTTCCACTAGATGTTGGAACATTGCTGCTATAACAGCCTCCTCTCTTCTGGGAAGGCTTTCCACTAGATGTTGGAACATTGCTGCTATAACAGCCTCCTCTCTTCTGGGAAGGCTTTCCACTAGATGTTGGAACATTGCTGCTATAACAGCCTCCTCTCTTCTGGGAAGGCTTTCCACTAGATGTTGGAACATTGCTGCTATAACAGCCTCCTCTCTTCTGGGAAGGCTTTCCACTAGATGTTGGAACATTGCTGCTGGGACGTTGCTGCTGCTGGCTGAATGGACTGCTTCCATTCAGCCACAAGAGTATTAGTGAGGTCGGGCACTGATGTTGGGCATTTAGTCCTGGATCACAGTCGGCATTCCAATTCATCCCAAAGGTGTTCAATGGGGTGGGGTCAGGCCAGTCAAGTTCTTCCACAACAATCTCGACAAACCATTTCTGTATTGACCTCGCTTTGTGCACAGGGGCACGGCCATGTTGAAACAGGAAAGGGCCTTCTCCAAACTGTTGCCACAAAGTTGAAACCACAGAATTGTCTAGAATATCATTGTAGGCTGTGATCTTAGGCTTGTGTGTGGCTGCTCGGGCCTGGGAAACCCCATTTCACAAAGCTTCCGATGAACAGTTCTTGTGCTGACATTGCTTCCAGAGGCAGTTTGGAACTTGGTAGTGAGTGTGAAAAACGAGGACAGGAGAGTTTTACGTGCTGAAGTACTTCAGCACTCAGCAGTCCCGTTCTGTGAGCTTGTGTGGCCTACCACTTCACAGTTGATCCGTTGTTACTCCTAGACGATTCCACTTCACAATTAGAGCACTTACAGTTGACCGGTGCAGCTCTAGCAAAACAAAAACTTAACGAACTGAGTTATTGGAAAGGTGGCATCCTATGACGGTGCCATGTTGAAAGTCACTGAGCTCTTCAGTAAGGCCATTCTACTGCCAATGTTTGTCTATGGAGATTGCATGGCTGGCTGCTCGATTGTATACACCTGGTTGAAATAGCCGGATCCACTCATTTGTAGGGGGTTTCCACATTCCACATACTGTATATATAGTAGAGGTCGACCGATTAATCGGATTGGCCGATTAATTAGGTTGTTTTCATAACAATCGGAAGTTTTCATACCAATCGGAAATCGGTATTTTTGGGCGCCGATTTGCCGATATTATTTTTTTTTTAAACTTTATTTAACTAGTCAAGTCAGTTAAGAACATATATTTTTTTCAATGACGGCCTAGGAACGGTGGGTTAACTGCCTTGTTCAGGGGCAGAACGACAGATTCTCACCTTGTCAGCTTGGGGGATCCAATCTTGCAACCTTACAGTTAACTAGTACAACGCAGTATCCACCTGCCTCTCTCTCGTTGCACTCCACAAGGAGACTGACTGCCTGTTACGAGAATGCAGTAAGCCAAGGTAAGTTGCTAGCTAGCATTAAACTTATCTTATAAAAAGCAATCAGTCATAATCACTAGTTAACTACACATGGTTGATGATATTACTAGATATTATCTAGCGTGTCCTGCGTTGCATATAATCTGACTGAGCATACAAGCATACAAGTATCTAAGTATCTGACTGAGCGGTGGTAGGCAGAAGCAGGTGGGTAAACATTAATTCAAACAGCACTTTCGTGCGTTTTGCCAGCACTTTGTTTTTGCATTATTTAAACCAAATTGAACATGTTTCATTATTTACTTGAGGCTAAATAGATTTTATTGATGTATTATATTAAGTTAAAATAAGTGTTCATTCAGTATTGTTGTAATTGTCATTATTACAAATAAATAAATAAAAATCGGCCGATTAATCGGTATCGGCGTTGAAAAATCATAATCGGTCGACCTCTAGTATATAGAGTATAATACTGATCTGATTGATCAACTCAGCTTTTGCCTCAAGATGACTACAGCCACTGAGTTTGACACAGAGGTGGAGATGTTTCCTAGCCACCGTGCTTCCACACCTGCATTGCTTGCTGTTTGGGGTTTTAGGCTGGGTTTCTGTACAGCACTTTGAGATATCAGCTGATGTACGAAGGGCTATATAAATACATTTGATTTGATTTGATTTGAGATGTTCAACAGTGAACAGAATTCAACGTTTGTAACCACAAAACAGTTGTTCCTCACTGTTTTACATCTCATTGTTTCCCAAATGGTGGATCTTGCTAGTGTGTTGGGCTAGGTCCTGTCCTGTTAGGTCCTGTCCTGCTAGGTCCTGTCCTGCTAGGTCCTGTCCTGTTAGGTCCTGTCCTGTTAGGTCCTGTCCTGTTAGGTCCTGTCCTGTTAGGTCCTGTCCTGTTAGGTCCTGTCCTGTTAGGTACTGTCCTGCTAGGTCCTGTCTTGTTAGGTCCTGTCCTGTTAGGTCCTGTCCTGCTAGGTCCTATCCTGTTAGGTCCTGTCCTGCTAGGTCTTGTCCTGTTAGGTCCTGTCCTGCTAGGTCCTGTCCTGTTAGGTCCTGTCCTGTTAGGTCCTGTCCTGTTAGGTGCTTCTGTTTCCAGTCAGATGGGTCACGATGACATTCAACAGTACTTTCGGTGAGTCAAAGCTCAAAACAGTTTGGGAACTGTTTGAACTAGCTGTTCTGTTTCTACTTTAAATTCAAGGTTCTGTGATTATCATATGAACACAGCCGGGCTGTGTCCCCAGCAGACAGACACAGGCTGCTCCTTAATGAACACAGCCGGGCTGTGTCCCCAGCAGACAGACACAGGCTGCTCCTTAATGAATGCTGCTGTGCCACCTCACATCGTATATCCGCTGGGACAAAGTACCATATTTCACCAGGCCTGTCCAGACAATAATTACCCTCTGGGGTCCCACTGCTTGTCCTCTGGAGACACACACACACTGGGGTTCACTGCCTGCCCGTTTGTCCTCTAGAGAGACAGAACTTTGTTACCCAAGCCTCCCTCCCTCTACCTCCCTTCTTGCCCCCTGCTGTCCATCTTCTGTCTACCATCTCCCCACACCCTCACCAACACCCCACCTTGCCATTCTCTTACTGTCACCCAGGCCAAGCTGACAGTGCCAGAAAAAGGAGGAGGGAAGGAAGAAAAAGAAGGGTGGGGAAAGGAGTAATGAGGTGGAGGAATGGAGGAATCAAACGAGACGGGAGAAGAAAAGAGAGAGGAGACAGGGAGAAGGGAGGAAGAGAGGAGGAGGGAGAGGAGACAGAGAGAAGGGAGGAAGAGAGGAGGAGTGAGAGGAGACAGAGGGAAGGGAGGAAGAGAGGAGGAGGGAGAGGAGACAGAGGAAAGGAAGAAAGAGAGGAAGAGGGAGAGGAGACTGAAGAGGAAATAGAGGAGGAGGGAGAGGAGAAGGAGGAAAGGAAGAAATAAAGGAGGGAGAGGAGACAGAGGGAAGGGAGGAAGAGAGGAGGAGGAAGAGGAGACAGAGGGAAGGGAGAAAGAGAGGAAGAGGGAGAGGAGACTGAAGAGGAAATAGAGGAGGAGGGAGAGGAGAAGGAGGAAAGGAAGAAATAAAGGAGGGAGAGGAGACAGAGGGAAGGGAGGAAGAGAGGAAGAGGGAGAGGAGACAGAAGAGGAAATAGAGGAGGAGGGAGAGGAGAAGGAGGAAAGGAAGAAATAAAGGAGGGAGAGGAGACAGAGGGAAGGGAGGAAGAGAGGAAGAGGGAGAGGAGACAGAAGAGGAAATAGAGGAGGAGGGAGAGGAGACAGAGGAAAGAGAGGAAGAGGGAGAGGAGACAGAGGAAAGAGAGGAAGAGGGAGAGGAGACAGAGGAAAGAGAGGAAGAGAGGAGACAGGGGGAGAGGAGACAGAGGGAAGGGAGGAAGAGAGGAGGAGGGAGAGGAGACAGAGGAAAGAGAGGAAGAGGGAGAGGAGACAGAGGAAAGAGAGGAAGAGGGAGAGGAGACAGAGGAAAGAGAGGAAGAGGGAGAGGAGACAGAGGAAAGAGAGGAAGAGGGAGAGGAGACAGAGGAAAGAGAGGAAGAGGGAGAGGAGATAGAAGAGGGAGAGGAGACAGAGGAAAGAGAGGAAGAGGGTGAGGAGACAGAGGAAAGAGAGGAGGGAGAGGAGAAACAACACGTTATCATTCAAGACTTCTATTGTCTGTCCAGCCCAGAGATTTCCTATTTGAGCACTATAGCTTTTCTGCCAACCACACAGTCCAGTACACACACCTGGAAGAACCCACATAAGCAAACACACTCCTCTCTATGACAACCAATACTAAATATCACAATAACAACAACAACCACCTGTTTGCAAAATATTTCTAGTGCCCCCGCCCACACACAGATTTCCAATCAACAATACCAACCACACAGCTAGCCAGGAAATCAAAGTCTGTTTCTATTCATTTGACCAGTTCGGTGAAATCTGCTGGCTTCCTGTGTCCTTCCACCACAGAAACCTGGGGTCCTGGTGACAGGATGTCAACACTCCTACCACAGAAACAGAAACCTGGGGTCCTGGTGACAGGATGTGAACAGTCCTACCACAGAAACATAAACCTGGGGTCCTGGTGACAGGATGTCAACACTCCTACCACAGAAACATAAACCTGGGGTCCTGGTGACAGGATGTCAACACTCCTACCACAGAAACATAAACCTGGGGACCTGGCGACAGGATGTCAACACTCCTACCACAGAAACATAAACCTGGGGTCCTGGTGACAGGATGTCAACACTCCTACCACAGAAACATAAACCTGGGGACCTGGCGACAGGATGTCAACACTCCTACCACAGAAACATAAACCTGGGGTCCTGGTGACAGGATGTCAACACTCCTACCACAGAAACATAAACCTGGGGTCCTGGTGACAGGATGTCAACACTCCCACCACAGAAACATAAACCTGGGGTCCTGGTGACAGGATGTCAACACTCCTACCACAGAAACATACACCTGGGGTCCTGGTGACAGGATGTCAACACTCCTACCACAGAAACATAAACCTGGGGTCCTGGTGACAGGATGTCAACACTCCTACCACAGAAACATAAACCTGGGGACCTGGCGACAGGATGTCAACACTCCTACCACAGAAACATAAACCTGGGGTCCTGGCGACAGGATGTCAACACTCCTACCACAGAAACATAAACCTGGGGACCTGGCGACAGGATGTCAACACTCCTCCCACAGAAACATAAACCTGGGGTCCTGGCGACAGGATGTCAACACTCCTACCACAGAAACATAAACCTGGGGTCCTGGTGACAGGATGTCAACACTCCTACCACAGAAACATAAACCTGGGGTCCTGGCGACAGGATGTCAACACTCCTACCACAGAAACATAAATCTGGGGTCCTGGCGACAGGATGTCAACACTCCTACCACAGAAACATAAACCTGGGGTCCTGGCGACAGGATGTCAACACTCCTACCACAGAAACATAAACCTGGGGTCCTGGTGACAGGATGTCAACACTCCTACCACAGAAACATAAACCTGGGGTCCTGGCGACAGGATGTCAACACTCCTACCACAGAAACATAAACCTGGGGTCCTGGCGACAGGATGTCAACACTCCTACCACAGAAACATAAACCTGGGGTCCTGGTGACAGGATGTCAACACTCCTACCACAGAAACATAAACCTGGGGTCCTGGTGACAGGATGTCAACACTCCCAGCATCAATAACTCCAGTCCCTTTGTCTTCCACACAAAGGATGTCTTTGGAAACGCCAAGAAGGAGAGAAAAAGGTGCCACTCTTTATTCGTCCCTCGTTCCCAGCTGTTCTAAAAGGAAAGTCAACAGGCTGCAGGGAAAGAGGTGGAACTCTAAGGGTTTGAATAGATCTCTGCAGGATAATGCTTCAGTGTCAGTGCCATTCACATACATAACAGCCATAAGCTGGATAAACAGTGCAGTACAATACAACACAACCAATTGAATTATTGCAAGCAGAAAATAAAGTTACTCTAAACTTTGATCCACTACGTCAGATCTTTGTCACTGCGAGTTTGAGAAAAGGCCAAGACAAGATGAGTTGGATCCAGTGTACTAAAGCAATTTATCTAATAATCAGGGAAGACCTTTGGAACAATTAACAGGGGATAAGGCTGCTTAAACTGAGAAATGGCAACATATACAGCAGGGAGAAAGAGAGAGAGACAGAGACAGAGAGAGTGAGCAAGAAAGACAGAGAGAGAGAGAGAGAGAGGCTGGACAGAGAAAGAGAGACCGAAAGAGAGAGCGAGACAGAGAAAGAGACAGAGAGAGAGACTGAGACAGAGAGAGTGAGCGAAACAAAGAGAGAGAGAGAGAGAGAGAGAGAGAGAGAGAGAGAGAGACTGGACAGAGACAAAGACAGAAAGAGTGAGTGAGACAGAGAGAGAGAGAGAGAGAGAGAGAGAGAGAGAGAGAGAGAGAGAGACAGACAGACAGACAGACAGACAGACAGACAGACAGACAGACAGACAGACAGACAGACAGACAGACAGACAGACAGACAGACAGACAGACAGACAGACAGACAGACAGACAGACAGACAGACAGACAGACAGACAGACAGACAGACAGACAGACAAGAGACAGAGAGACAGAGAGACAGAGAGACAGAGAGACAGAGAGATAATACTTGGGTAGAAAAAAATATAATTCATCTGATAACTTTTAACATGTTTTATATAAAATGTTTATTCACACATTCACAACTGACCCCCAAATGCTGTACAACTTCAGGGCAACTGTGTGCAACATGACCCCTAACCTGAGCAGCGAATGTGCAGTCCCACAGATTTCTATAAAAGGCAGATATGATCATATCATCCACTTCCTCATCAGGTCTACATACCTCTCAATAATATGTCTCACTTGTGCATTTAATGCTATTATCAGTCAATCCACATACAATATTATACTATGAACATCTGTGGAACTGCTAGAGTTGCTGCCCAGTTCAGGAACAGTCAGAAAATGGCTCAACTAGGAAGATGATAATCAGATACATAGCACAACATACATAGTTCCAGGTTTTAAGTTGATTTGTCTCCACCTACTAAGGCGGCTAAAGAGATTGAAGTTTTAATTGTTATGTGTACAGAACACTGAGAGGTGAAAAACATTCCATTGGGTTTAACAATCACCCCCCCCCCCAAAAAAAAACTCAATATGGCTGTATTACACATGAAGTAACGTTTGATTTAAATCACATGGTCACCTGCATATAAACAGTTCAACACTTCATAGAAAACGGCTGCCGTGATTTTTCAATGGTAAATTGCCTTCCGATAATTACACTGGACTCATGCAATACCAAAAACAAAAAACAATAACAACATAAACCGTACAGTACAACTACAACACACATTCAGTACATTACAGTATATTACTGTATATATCAGTATATTACTGTATTTACAGTATATTACAGTATAGTACTGTATATATCAGTATATTACTGTATTTACAGTATATTACAGTATAGTACTGTATATATCAGTATATTACTGTATTTACAGTATATTACAGTATAGTACTGTATATAGCAGTATATTACTGTATTTACAGTATATTACAGTATAGTACTGTATATAGCAGTATATTACTGTATTTACAGTATATTACAGTATATTACTGTATAGTGTCATATTCACATGAGACTAGTATAGTCCCTTCATATTATGTAGAATAGATAGACCATGGACACACAGCGCACGCCATAGTGATATACTGACTGTACTGGTGTTAATTTCATTTGTAGCAGTCTGAGAAAAGCCACTCAGAGCATTCATAGTGCATTATAATCTCTGTATGTCAACCTCCACAGAGCAGGCATAAGGCCCAGGCTCTTGGTAATAGATCTCAGTCATCCCTGGTGTCTCACCTAGCCTCAGCCACCACTCTCTACCTGCTAACAGGTAGTGATTATGAAGCATCCACTGGGCGGCTAGCAGAGCCCTCTCTCTCCATTACAAACACATTAGCATTGGTTCGATAGAGGAACAATGGGCAGTTGTTTACAGGAGATCAACCTATTATCCTTCTCCTTATGTCTGGTTATGGATGGATGAGCACTTGGTTCACATTCAGAAAATACCTAGCTAGTGATAAGCATTACAGAGACACAAACTTTTATCGTCAGCTTTGTCACATTCCCGCCCGGACTGTTCTATCCACAGTGCACACAGTCTGCGAGGTCCACAGCACCAATACACAGTACGTTTTCACACAAAACCCCTGTACGAGGTTCAGACGGACCACGCGGTCCAGAGACCAAGACCAGGAACGAGATCTCTCTCAGAACTGTCCATCTCTGTTCTTGACATACTCCGGCAGGCTGTTGAGCGCCGTCTCTTCACTCCTGGACTGCAGTGGGACCTCCCCCTTCTTGGATTGTTTTATAGTAGCTCTGGACAACTTCCTCCTGAACGTGTCCCCAGCCAGGAAGTAGAGGACCGGGTCCACACAGCTGTTGAGGCTGGCCAGCCCCCGCGTCACCTGGTAGGTGGCGTACACCCGGTTATTAAAGTCACACATGTCCGGGACCTGGAAGTACAGCCGGGCTCGCATGTTCAGGTTCTTCATCACGTGAAAGGGCAGGTAGGACACAGCGAACACGGCCAGCACGATAATCACCAGGTGGATGGACTTACGCCGTAACGGGGCATTGTTCATGTCGTTACAGATCAGCGCCTTGACGATCATCCCATAGCAACCCAGGATTATGATGAAGGGGATGCAGAAGCCGAACACGGTCAAACACATGCTATAGATGAAGTAACCCGGCAGCTCATCCTCCGTGGTCGTGTCGTAACACGTGGTGGCGTTCCGTTTCTGCCCCGTCCTGGAGTAGTAGAGGATGGGAGAGATACTCGCTACGACCACGACCCAGACCAAGGCGCTGGTCAGCACGGCGTTCTTCTTCTTGAGCCTTCCCAGCGACTTGAGCGGGTGGACCACTCCTGTGTACCTGTGGACACTGATACAGGTCAGGAACAGGATGCTGCCGTACAGATTGACGTGGAATATAAACCTCTGCAGTCGGCAGAGAACGTCCCCGAATATCCAGTCGGTCTTATTAAAGTAGTAGAAGATGAGGAAGGGCAAGGAGAGGACGTAGCAGAAGTCGGCCAGAGCCAGGTTAAACATGTACACGGAGATGCTGCTCCAGGGTCTCATGTGGCAGACAAACATCCAGATGGACAGACTGTTCCCCACCAGGCCGGTGACGAACACCAGGATGTACACGGTGGGCAGATAGTAGAACTGGAAGCCTGTCCCGGTCAGGGAACATCCCCCCTGTGTTGCCTTGTGGAGATCAGACACGTTCAGGAGGGATGTCAGGTTCAGATCTGTTGTTGTCATGTTGTCAGGGAAACGCAGGTGTTTTTACTGTATAGAGGGAGAGCAAAAGAACATTCAAAGTTAAATAAATTGAAAGAGAAAAGTTCTGGGAGACATGTATCTACATAATGAGTATTTTAAGCAGCCCAGTATAATAAGGCTTTAATCCCAGTAGTTTATACATAATGACATGTACTGTAATGTATATGGTTTCTGGTCTAGCATTAAACACAAAGGAGAGAGAATAGCCAATCTCTGGAAACCAAAATACGCACATAAATAGCCTAGGCTACACATTGCATAACCATCCCAGTCACAGAGGGAAACCCATAAAAGTTGATCATACACTAGCATACTCACCGTTGACTTCTATCCCGCATTCCTACAGCCTACACACACCCGAACTCAGAGCGGTTGAGACTGTCGCGTCAGATGTCCTTGTTCCTCCGTCGCCAACAAAGCAAAGCTCTCCGGCTCGGCTAAATTATATTCCGTCTGGTTCGTTCGCTGTCACGATAAACGTCAACCACCGTTCGGTGCGCACGACGACAGCGAACGGCGACAGAGCACAAGGGAAGACAACTGCGACTGCGAGAAGTCTCTAGCGAAAGAGCGCAGGAATGACAAACGAGCACCGTCACCGGATAGGGTGAAACGCTCACGGCGCGCTGAGGGGAGGGGTGCCACCAACAAAACTGCGAAGCTCCTCAAACGCGCTCTTTCTTTCTTTCTGCCTACTAACTCCTCTTCTGACAAGCCCGTTTACAAACTACAGTCCGTCGAGGTGACTGGCAGACTGATGTGGGTATCTGGATTCTTGGCAGCTACTGAATATCATACACGAGTTAATTACAGAATGCACACAGCAGGAAGAGTAGAGAGTGTGAATGTTGGGCCGTGCTGGCATGTTGGAAAGAGATCATTAATATTGTTCAAGAGGTGTATGTCAAAAAGGATTCTATTGCTTTTTTATTCCATTAAAGTTTGTCCTAGGACTAGACTCGATTTAAATCAAATCGATTGCCTGTGTCCCATAGTAGATCAAATCAAAATCACGTTTTTGTCGCATGATCGGAATACAACAGGTGTAGACGTTACCGTGAAACTGTTGGCCCAAACTAACAGGGCGATTTTTAATTTAAAAAATAGGTATTAGGTTCTCTTATGATCTTAGTGTTGAGGGAATACTGAAAACAACACAAGACCCATATTATAATATAGGTATTGTATTTATCCTAATCCATCCTATGTGTTGGTAGTCCTGTTGTCATCCTGTCCTATCCATCACAATGATTACCACTTCCTGAGATGTATCACTGTAATATGGCAGTTCTATATGCACACCGTGAGGTAAGAATGGAAAAGTGTGTGTGTGTGTGTGTGTGTGTGCGTGCATGCTTGAGTGTTTGTGTGTGTGTGTGTATGAGTGTGTGTGTGTGTACATGTGTGTGTGCATGCGTGTGTGCATGAGTGAGAATGTGTGTATGTGTGTGCATCAAATCAAATCAAATTTATTTATATAGCCCTTCGTACATCAGCTGATATCTCAAAGTGCTGTACAGAAACCCAGCCTAAAACCCCAAACAGCAAGCAATGCAGGTGTAGAAGCACATGTGTGTGTGTATGTGTGAGTGTGTGTGTATGTGTGAGAATGTGTGTGTGTATGTGTGAGAATGTGTGTGTGTGTACATGTGTGTGTGTATGTGTGAGAATGTGTGTGTGTGTGTGTGTACATGTGTGAGAATGTGTGTGTGTGTACATGTGTGTGTGTGTATGTGTGAGAATGTTTGTGTGCATGCGTGTGTGTATGTGTGAGAATGTGTGTGTGTGTGTACATGTGTGTGTGTATGTGTGTGTACATGTGTGTGTGTATGTGTGAGAATGTGTGTGTGCATGCGTGTGTGTATGTGTGAGAATGTGTGTGTGTGTGTCTATATGTATTACACCACAGGTATACAGCTGTGATCAACAAGGAAATACTGGTTCTAATAGAGGGCTGGTTTTCTAAAAACAAAGCCCAGAAATGGATTCTGCAGCTGTCCCTCCTCACTGCCGAGCACTCTGTCCTAGTTGGCCTCACACACCATCTCATACAGGGGAGAATAACAGGGGGGATACTCTGCCAGCCTGATCTCACCTTTCTTCCCATGACTTATAGGTAAGGCCCTGATGTTTTGCGCAGTCATGTGACATTGATTTTAACCACTAGCCTTCGCAGAAAATTGCTTTAATTGTTTTGTGTATCTCTCAGTTCTGAATGAGGCTTAAAATACAAACCAAGATTCACACACATCGCTTTACCCAGTAGTTCTGTTCTGACCTTAGTAACCATGATTCATACATGTTACTTTACCCAGTAGTTCTGTTCTGACCTTAGTAACCATGATTCACACACATTGCTTTACCCAGTAGTTCTGTTCTGACCTTAGTAACCAAGATTCACACACATCGCTTTACCCAGTAGTTCTGTTCTGACCTTAGTAACCAAGATTCACACACATCGCTTTGCCCAGTAGTTCTGTTCTGACCTTAGTAACCAAGATTCACACACATCGCTTTACCCAGTAGTTCTGTTCTGACCTTAGTAACCAAGATTCACACACATCGCTTTACCCAGTAGTTCTGTTCTGACCTTAGTAACCAAGATTCACACACATCGCTTTACCCAGTAGTTCTGTTCTGACCTTAGTAACCAAGATTCACACACATCGCTTTACCCAGTAGTTCTGTTCTGACCTTAGTAACCAAGATTCACACACATCGCTTTACCCAGTAGTTCTGTTCTGACCTTAGTAACCAAGATTCATACACATCGCTTTGCCCAGTAGTTCTGTTCTGACCTTAGTAACCATGATTCATACACATCGCTTTGCCCAGTAGTTCTGTTCTGACCTTAGCAACCAAGATTCATACACATCGCTTTGCCCAGTAGTTCTGTTCTGACCTTAGTAACTGTTAGGAAATTCTGATTAAATGACTGAACAAATCATTTTAAATGGAACTGTAAGTAAACTTATACTCTGTTATATTATATCTGATTAACAATATGAGTTCATAAGAAGAAATTGTGTGACAGGACAAGGAGTAATTAAAGTTAATGAACACCATTCCAACTAGGAAGAAACGAATGGGTTGGGGACTGTGTAAACACATAAGGTCGTTAGCCTATGGTTGACCCAACTGAAACGTAGGTCTGGGGTTTTTAGATAAGGCAGTGAGTGCATTCCTAGGGTTTCCGTTAATTAAAACTGTCAGTTCAGTGGTGATCGATAATGTTGAGGGGTCAAAGGTTATCTGGGAGTGTGTTAGTAAGTTAGAATGAACTTTTCACCTTACTTTGTCCCGGTCGACAGGAGGGGGTTCGGTTAAGGCAGTGAAATGATGTCATGATCTGTATTTAAACTGATGCATGTGTTTGAGTGGTAGCGCGCTCCGAGAATAAATTCTATTACCTATTATTTAAAGACTGGTCTGCGTCTATTTTATGCAAAAAAATAAATCTTACAAATTCTCATAAAATAGATGAAGGGCTTTCAATTGATGAAAGCACATTGGCATAATTAAATTATACTAACAATTGGTCCTTCGAGTGGATTCCACAAACTTCTCTGTCGTCCGAAGGGAAAAGCCGAAAACCGTGCGCACGGACGAGGTTGGACTCGTTTAAAAGTCCTGGCCTCCAGCAGAGGTTTAATAACAGGCCGGTATATATATCTTAGGTCGACAGAGAACGTGACGGAATCGAACCGGCATTGCTTTCCCCAGTCTACAGGACGAAGGTAAATAGTATTTATTCTCGAATTTGGGAGGAATTATTTAAGATATTTTTGATTGAAGGTGCTAAAGGAGTTTGGATTTAATCAATGATAGTTGCTTGAATATTTTGAACAAATACAATGGGTTTCTACTTTGTGGGTAACCAAAATCGATAGGAAGGAAGCGAGTCTGAAATTACTTGTGGTAAGGTGCACTACCGAAAGTAAACTAGGACTTAATCAATCTTGGCCTTGCAAACCAAAATATTTTTTAAGGGTGGGATATAGTAAGTATTGTTAGATGGGATGGTCATTCTGTACAAATAGGATAGCCATTAATTCAATAAACATACCTAAATAAAGTTTTTACCTAATAGTCTATCTGTATATGGGAAGTAGTCTGACTATGAGAAATAGCAGATAGATATATTAAAACAGGTGAGGATAAATTAGGCTTGGTGAGAAGGCAGGGCAATTCTAGGCGAACATAATCACTGAACCCATTCAATACTGAAAGAGATTCATATCCAGGGAGGAGAGGGAAGATAATTCTAGAGTGAGATATGAGATATTAATTAACGTTGAAAGTCCCAAGGAACAATAGTTTATAATGAGCTTATAATTGTATACGGGTGAAATGTAATGTCCAAATCAAAAGTCAGCTATAGATGAGGTTTCCAGGAAGGAAAATACATACTGATTATCATTAAAGAGTCACACACATAGTCAGACAGAAAAGTAACTAAGTAACGGTAAATAGCAGATTCATAGAAAACACGCACATAGGTAAGTGATTAAATACCATAGCTACATAACGGTAAGGATTAAAGATGGGTATAAATTCCTCAAAGGAAGTGCCGAAACTAACGGGAGACGAGCGTTACATGGAACAGAAAGACAAGAGAAACATTGATTTTGGTCTAAAATGGAGAAAGAAATATGATTTTGATGGATAAACAGGGGTTATACACAGCCGGAGTTTGGCTTTCAGAAGCAAAAAAGAGAGTTGAGGGTGAAAAAAGTACTGAGCCTAAAAGGAGCAAAGATGGGCTGCTCTCCGCTCCCGCAGATAAAAAAAAAGGTTAACCAATTGGGTGTAGGTGAAGGTATCAAACTATGTCCTTCTCGAATAAGCCAAAAATACAGAGGTAATTTAGTCGATGAAATAGTGGTGGTGAGAATACGGCTGCAGGAGCTGTGGGATTATCACCCATATATGTGAATCCTGCTGAAGCAGAGGGAGGTATAATAGAGGTAGAAAAAGGAATAAAGTCGAGAAAAAGAGAAAATGTTTTAATTGTAACGAAATTGAACATTTCGCCCGGGAGTGTAACACACCCTGCAAAAGACGTCACCACCAATATTGTAGTTTAACTGAGGGAAAGGTCAGAGGCGACAATCGGGTAAAGAAAAAGATACAAAGGGAGCGAGATTAATGAGAATCCTAATTGAGGGAAAACTTTGGGCGTCTAAATTAGGGCTATTTTCTGTTGTTCAGATGCCGGAGTAACAAATACAGATAACTGTAAATTGGGTCTATTTGCAGAGAATCTCAGTTCCATAGCATTGATGGTAAAGTGGTTAGCGTAGCAGTCTCATAACCTGCAGTCCAGGGTTCGGTTCCCAGCTGAGGCGTAAAAATAAAATATATATATATATATCTGAGTTTTTGGTTGTAATTAAACTAATTGTTTAGCAGAGAAAGTTATAGTCACTAGTATTGGTATAAGATATAAACTGAACATGTTAAATAGTTTGTTTGGGTAAAATTGAAAGACTAATTCATTCAACTTAAAATAAGAACGGAGCTAATTTTGATGCAAGACGATGTCTGTTCACTAAATGATCTGTTGGGAATAATAAATTGGGAATAGAGTCGTAATTAAAATGCTCAATCAAAGACGAGACAGTAACTTAAATCAAATTAATTCTGAATAATAACGGGGGAACAATTACGATAGATTTGTGTCCATCGAAATGTTTTTATAAAATTAGCGAATTGAGAGATGTTGATTGATGTTGTAAACTCTAAATTCAGGATTCAACAGATGTGATAAATTAGGTTTGGTTTATCGAACCCGAAATACTGTTGCTGCAGACAGCCAACCATTATTTACAATTAATTGAAAATCGTTGCGAATTGAGTCAAGGTTGAGCGCTTGTTGATGACATCACTCGCGAGGCTTTCGTCGCCACGGAAATTATGTCGTGACTGGGGGTAACGGAGAAAATGCTTTGTGTCTTTTAGAAGGAAAATGCGTGCATTATTGTTGAGTCACTTTTCAGAAGTTGATAAAAATGTCGAAATACATTTTTAAAAGGAGTATGTATATCGTCAGGAAAGATGCTAAAACCTAGCAGCTGATTCGCTAGGTAGGTATCATTGATTTGTGGCGTTTATCTGGACTGTAATTAGGCCATGAGAAAGGGAGATTGAATGTCTGAATCGTAAAACATTGTGATAATGGATTCTGATGGTTATTGATTCCTGGTTTGATTGTTTATGTAACACCAGTGAATTTGAGCACTGTTTCCATTATGTGGAACAATGTTAGGGTATTAATGTTGAAAAGCAACCTCTATAGTAAAACATAATTGTATATGTTTCGGGAAACTAGCTAGGTTGAATTTGGTTATTTGAGCTTTTCCCTTGTTACTTAGACGTCTGTAACAGGGGCAAGTTGTATTTCCTTGAGGAACACGCAGATGGTTTTGTTTTATTGAGATGTAAACATGAGTCTCTGAGTAATTTTGTCATCTGAAGCATTATAGTAGTGAGTTTTTGTATAGTTTGTTTTTTGCTGATAAAAGTGGTTAGTTTATTTGGGTACTGAAGATTGGTTATTCTAGGAGTTGATTTAACTTAATTAAGCATTTGTTCTGGTGTGTTTAAGTAGGATTCTTCATACTGGGACGGATGATATATGGATCTAAAATATGTGAGTTGAAGGAGCCAAGGGAAAATACGTTACATTTTTATTAAATATCTGGGATTATAATCTTGGGGAGAATGAGGCCATAAACGACCAAATTGGAAAGGCCTGTAAGTTTTGATTAATCATTAAGGTTTGCAAATATATACACATAAAACATTTGTTAGGACTATTTGTTTTGGTGCAAAGGTATTTTAAAGAGGCACGCTCACATATGGAACTTTATGCATTTTTATTTTATGAGTTTTAAATTACACAAGTGAATTTTGATTTTAAGGATAAAGGGTTCTTTAATATGGCTAATGTAGTATAGAACATGACTATAAAAGGGTGGGTTGACTTATTGACCTTATCATGACTGTCTTCTGAGGTCTGATCAGCCTCAGGGGAGAGTCATTAGTATAATGAATGTGGTCATATTGAGTTACTAGTTTTAAGGTAAAGTCATTATAATGGAGTTTAGGTTAGGAGGTTAGAATTATTGTTTGAACCGCAAATGAGAAAGTGGTTCAGGATTCTGTTTTACAACATTAGCTGTGAAGTTTTTGAATGGGCTATTAATGATTTGGTATTGTAACAGAAAAATAAATCCTATTTATCATTGAGAATAAATAGGGGAAGATAACATACATTGAGGTTTGGATAGGAGATAGATTAAGCCAATAGGGCAGGGAATTACATAGAAAAATAAGTTTCAGTTCTTAGGGGTGATAAATTACTGTAGATAAAGGTATTCCACACTTTGCAACATATATTCAATTCATGTTATTGTCAGATAGAATACTGAGGGTCCCTGAAGGAAAGAGCTTGTTAGTGAAGGAAGGATTTTGATATGATTAGCATTTGTTTTGAATTTGTTTGACTATTAGGAGTTTTTTTAAATAGTATTAAATTGAACAGGAATATAGGACATCTGTGATGATTTAGGATTATTGTTAGGATTAAGATAGATTGATTAAGGAAATGTAAGGACTTTAGAGATTGCCACTCATAGACATGTTTTTTCTAGGGTCGGTGATTTTAGATGGGGTCAGACAGTTGGAGGCTTGGTGGTATTTGAGAGATGTGAGAGAAGGGGGTTATCGGTGAATGTGTATATTTGGGAAAATATATGGGTGGCATGGATAGTTCTTAAAGTAGATAAGAAACTTGACAGAGTATTGGTACAGGATTGACACGAATGGACGCCCAAGGGAGAATTGGACATGTGGAAAATTAAAAGGGGCTCCTACATGATGATGTCAGACATAAGGATAATTTACTAATCTTACCTAAGTCATTGTTTAAGGCAAGGTTGTTACCTGGGGAGAGCCAGGTAACAAAGGGGGGATGGGTAAATTGTGTTCTAGAATAGGATGTGACCTACGGGATAATTAACTGATAAAAAAATATATATATATATTAGCTAATAATAGAACACATGATAAACTGTTTGTTAACCAAGCCTGTATGTCCAAGATTTTATGCACTACAGGTGAATTACAGGTGAAGTCACTCAATCCAGTCCCTGAGGCTTGTTGGGGGGACCATACCAAGGACTCCTGGTGACAGCTAGCTGAAAGAGCTACCCAGATTGATATCACACTGCGGGAGGGTAGGACACTCTGACACTGTCGAACAATAACAGAGTTCGAGAGGAGAACTGGAATTAACAGAATTCTGGGGGCCATCTCTCGAATGAAAAATACCTTACCTGTCCTTTCCTCACTGTTCTTGTTCATAGAAGTGAAAATGTGTCTGACTCTTGCTAATGATGTGTTTCCTGGAAGAGGGTGGGGCTTTATAGGTGAGCTGTCCATCCTAAGCTGTATGGTTGGAGATCTTATTCCTACAACATGAACCCGAGAAGGCTAGAGGGTAATATTTACATAATTAAACAAGGATAAATTAGTATTAACCAAGCATAAGAGATCACTTGATCTGGATAAACAGGAAGTGAGAGTAGGATAGGGAGGGATGTCTCAGTGGAGTTCTATGTAAACCAAGTGGTGTCTGACTCCTTGGCAGTACAGGACTAAGAGTAGCTATTATGGAAGACATCTATGCAAGTCTCTGTAGTTCATGGAAACAAGTTCAACATCATGTGAGAAGGCTACATAAATCTACATACCCAGCATGGAAGGAGATGGAGTTTAGTGAAAGTAAGGGTTTCAGTTGATTACCTAGTGCATTCCAGGTAGAATAAGTTAGAGCAGCTGGTTGCTCTATAGGCAGCAGAATACAAGCATGGTCCCTGACAAAGCAGATACTGACTGTGGAGTTGTCCAGAGCCAAGAGCCGGTGTGGATAGTTCAGAAATGGAATTATTCACCTAAGGGAACAGCCTGTATGGTAAAGCTATTCATGGAAGCAGGAAAGCCAGATAATAAGTTGTATGGATTTGCACTATTTATATCCACGTTCCTCTGAAATCTGAGCTTCCTCCTTTCACAGAGGCAACGGGAGACTGTTTATTGTTTAATTCAGTATAGTACTCCTGAGAAATATGTGAGGTAAAATCAGTACTGCAATAAGACAGATAATGTTACTTCTGATGCGACCAATGAGTGATTTGGCAGACTGGTTGAGATCTGGGGATTTCAGTAAGATAAGGAGGCTCAGGGCTCACATCTGTTGAATGTGTGGGAGAATGACATGATGGCGGAGTATTACTGGCTAATTGAACAGAGGTATGTGTACTGAAACATTTTGAGAATGCCTTTTACGCTCAGTCAACACCAGACATGGTGTTGACTAAACGGGAGAAAAGAAGTACTCCGACTGGGTCTTTTGATGATAGGGTTTGTATTAATAACATTGTGGATCCAAGGGTGGCAGATGAGATCAAAGCTATAAATTAGATCCTGGCAGGATTAGAGTCAAGTATTTTTTGGTGGTCCACTCTCAATGAGAATGTGGATTGGATCGATTATATCTATTAAAAATCCACAGCGCTTCACCAATTATTTTAGAGATGTAATGAATGACTTGGCAGAATAGAATATTCTTGGATGTTTGCTGGCTGAAGAGGGTGGGAGTGTATAGGTAGTTTGACTCCAGGATATACAGTTAGGATGGATCAGTGACCAAGGCCTTGTCTGGTTTACACACCCTAGTTCACGAGTTGGAAATAAACTCAGGGGTGGATACTTCTTTGGCTAATTGGGTTGACAGTGTGTTTGGAAGATGGAAAAATGTTATGATTACTGTGTTATGGACTACCTTCACCTGTGTGACTGTGTTAGTTTTGTACGGACGTGGTTGATTGCGTGTATGTATGAAAGTTATCATTTCCAGGACTTTGGAGAAATCGATGACACTTCAGATGGAGATATATGGACCAATCCTAAGCTCTGACCAGTGGAATACAAAATACATGGCTCTGGACGTAATAGAAGATTCCGGATCATTTCACTCGCGAGGAGACCATATTTGATGTTTAGGAAATTTAGATGTTTTCTTATTTCAATGTATAGACTGTTTTTTCATGAAGATTAACAGAAAATCCTGATAAGTAGAATTAAGATTCTGATGTAGGATAGAACAGTCATGGAAGTTGATTATGTACATACATGTATTGGTTGTCTTCTTCTAGTATATCATTGATATTTCCATGTAGTGTTTAATGATGGTATGAGTTGTTAAGTCATTTTGAGGGTGGATTGTTAGGAAATTCTGATTAATATGACTGAACAAATCATTTTAAATGGAACTGTAAGTAAACTTATACTCTGTTATATTATATCTGATTAACAATATGAGTTCATAAGAAGAAATTGTGTGACAGGACAAGGAGTAATTAAAGTTAATGAACACCATTCCAACTAGGAAGAAACGAATGGGTTGGGGACTGTGTAAACACATAAGGTCGTTAGCCTATGGTTGACCCAACTGAAACTTAGCTCTGGGGTTTTTAGATAAGGCAGTGAGTGCATTCCTAGGGTTTCTGTAAATTAAAACTGTCAGTTCAGTGGTGATCGATAATGTTGAGGGGTCAAAGGTTATCTGGGAGTGTGTTAGTAAGTTAGAATTAACTTTTCACCTTACTTTGTCCCGGTCGACAGGAGGGGGTTCGGTTAAGGCAGTGAAATGATGTCATGATCTGTATTTAAACTGATGCATGTGTTTGAGTGGTAGCGCGCTCCGAGAATAAATTCTATTCCCTATTATTTAAAGACTGGTCTGCGTCTATTTTATGCAAACAAGAAATCTTACAAATTCTCATAAAATAGATGAAGGGCTTTCAA
Source organism: Oncorhynchus kisutch (assembly GCF_002021735.2). Lineage (NCBI taxonomy): Eukaryota > Metazoa > Chordata > Actinopteri > Salmoniformes > Salmonidae > Oncorhynchus > Oncorhynchus kisutch. The sequence continues at coordinate 86,269,731 of NC_034188.2, read as the reverse complement.
TTGATGAAAGCACATTGGCATAATTAAATTATACTAACAGTAACCAAGATTCATACACATCACTTTACCCAGTAGTTCTGTTCTGACCTTAGTAACCAAGATTCATACACATCACTTTGCCCAGTAGTTCTGTTCTGACCTTAGTAATCAAGATTCATACACATCGCTTTGCCCAGTAGTTCTGTTCTGACCTTAGTAACCAAGATTCACACACATCGCTTTGCCCAGTAGTTCTGTTCTGACCTTAGTAACCATGATTCATACATGTTGCTTTACCCATTAGTTATGTTCTGACCTTAGTAACCAAGATTCATACACATCGCTTTGCCCAGTAGTTCTGTTCTGACCTTAGTAACCAAGATTCATACATGTTGCTTTACCCAGTAGTTCTGTTCTGACCTTAGTAACCAAGATTCATACACATCGCTTTACCCAGTAGTTCTGTTCTGACCTTAGTAACCATGATTCACACACATCGCTTTACCCAGTAGTTCTGTTCTGACCTTAGTAACCATGATTCACACACATCGCTTTACCCAGTAGTTCTGTTCTGACCTTAGTAACCAAGATTCACACACATCGCTTTACCCAGTAGTTCTGTTCTGACCTTGGTAACCATGATTCACACACATCGCTTTACCCAGTAGTTCTGTTCTGACCTTAGTAACCAAGATTCACACACATCACTTTCCCCAGTAGTTCTGTTCTGACCTTAGTAATCAAGATTCATACACATCGCTTTGCCCAGTAGTTCTGTTCTGACCTTAGTAACCATGATTCATACATGTTGCTTTACCCATTAGTTATGTTCTGACCTTAGTAACCAAGATTCATACATGTTGCTTTACCCAGTAGTTCTGTTCTGACCTTAGTAACCAAGATTCATACACATCGCTTTACCCAGTAGTTCTGTTCTGACCTTAGTAACCATGATTCACACACATCGCTTTACCCAGTAGTTCTGTTCTGACCTTAGTAACCATGATTCACACACATCGCTTTACCCAGTAGTTCTGTTCTGACCTTAGTAATCAAGATTCATACACATCGCTTTGCCCAGTAGTTCTGTTCTGACCTTAGTAACCAAGAATCACACACATCGCTTTGCCCAGTAGTTCTGTTCTGACCTTAGTAACCATGATTCATACATGTTGCTTTACCCAGTAGTTCTGTTCTGACCTTAGTAACCAAGATTCATACATGTTGCTTTACCCAGTAGTTCTGTTCTGACCTTAGTAACCAAGATTCATACACATCGCTTTACCCAGTAGTTCTGTTCTGACCTTAGTAACCATGATTCACACACATCGCTTTAGCCAGTAGTTCTGTTCTGACCTTAGTAACCAAGATTCACACACATCGCTTTACCCAGTAGTTCTGTTCTGACCTTAGTAACCATGATTCACACACATCGCTTTACCCAGTAGTTCTGTTCTGACCTTAGTAACCAAGATTCATACACATCACTTTACCCAGTAGTTCTGTTCTGACCTTAGTAATCAAGATTCATACACATCGCTTTACCCAGTAGTTCTGTTCTGACCTTAGTAACCAAGATTCACACACATCGCTTTGCCCAGTAGTTCTGTTCTGACCTTAGTAACCATGATTCATATATGTTGCTTTACCCAGTAGTTCTGTTCTGACCTTAGTAACCAAGATTCATACACATCGCTTTACCCAGTAGTTCTGTTCTGACCTTAGTAACCATGATTCACACACATCGCTTTACCCAGTAGTTCTGTTCTGACCTTAGTAACCATGATTCACACACATCGCTTTACCCAGTAGTTCTGTTCTGACCTTAGTAACCATGATTCATACATGTTACTTTACCCAGTAGTTCTGTTCTGACCTTAGTAACCATGATTCACACACATTGCTTTACCCAGTAGTTCTGTTCTGACCTTAGTAACCAAGATTCACACACATCGCTTTACCCAGTAGTTCTGTTCTGACCTTAGTAACCAAGATTCACACACATCGCTTTACCCAGTAGTTCTGTTCTGACCTTAGTAACCATGATTCACACACATCGCTTTACCCAGTAGTTCTGTTCTGACATTAGTAACCAAGATTCATACATGTTGCTTTACCCAGTAGTTCTGTTCTGACCTTAGTAACCAAGATTCATACATGTTGCTTTACCCAGT
>NC_034188.2:86220078-86262578 GCF_002021735.2 Oncorhynchus kisutch | reverse complement strand
CCTACCACCTGAGTTTATTTATCTTACTTCCTACCACCTGAGTTTATTTATCTTACTTCCTACCACCTGAGTTTATTTATCTTACTTCCTACCACCTGAGTTTATTTATCTTACTTCCTACCACCTGAGTTTAGATATCTTACTTCCTACCACCTGAGTTTATTTATCTTACTTCCTACCACCTGAGTTTAGATATCTTACTTCCTACCACCTGAGTTTAGATATCTTACTTCCTACCACCTGAGTTTAGATATCTTACTTCCTACCACCTGAGTTTAGATATCTTACTTCCTACCACCTGAGTTTAGATATCTTACTTCCTACCACCTTCTGAGTTGTCACATCCCTTTCCTCAGTGAGCCTTGGGGGAGGTGACATGGGGAACATTAACAGACAGGTCAAATGACATAGGCATCATCATCCGTCCTACACTTGATATGACATTCCCTGTATTCATGTTCTCATGACCAACTATTTATATGACACTCTCCCTATATTCATGTTGTTCTCATGAGCAAGTATTTACCATGGCAGTCTAAACAATCCCAGCTCTGACCTCTCATTTGTCCCAGGCTTTGATTTTGTTATTTTTTAAAACGTCTGATAGCCAAAACAGTTTATCCTCGTTTCTAGCATGACATATAGCTTGGTCTGCTTTTTCTCCAGAGGACTGGTTAGTGACAGTTTACTGCAATCCCCGGTTAGTTGGGGGTGATTATTCAAAATTATAGAGAGGTCAAAGGTCATACTGACTCTTAAGATAAGAACAAGGGGTTAAATCATTATCGTATTAATTATAAAACCACTGTATACTGTATCTACCAGCCCCTTTGTGACAACAAGAAAGACGCTGCAGTTATTCACTAAACTCAGCGTTGTAAAGTACTCAAGTAAAAATACATTAAAGTACTATTTACAGTTTTTGACAATTGCTTACACATGATTTCTGAAGCTATGGCTCCTTCTCTCTAGACTACACAAAACCCCAAAAACACACAACATGCAAAACGTCACGCATCTCTTGCAAAACCAAACACTTCATTCAAAACTACTTTAACTCTTCTCAAAAATTGTGTTTTTGCATCAAAACTATACACACAAACCATCAAATGATTAGCACTTAAACACGCCAACGACACACGGATGTGACAAATGTAAAACACTACTACTATCTTGTGTCTTTTGCATGTCCAGTGGAGACCACGGCAGTTTGTCATAGCACTCACACGTACATGTATGTGTACACATATATTCAGTATGTATGCATATTTAGTATATATTTACACTATAAACAGGAATGCAAGGGGGGGGGTGAAATGTATTTCTTTCTCAAAACATTGTATTTTCATCCAGATTTCGGGATGAACAGACCAAACACATACAGTAGAAGATAAACAAATAGGCTTCCTCCTCCCTGTCCTCCTCCCTGTCCTCCTCCTTGTCCTCCTCCTTGTCCTCCTCCCTGTCCTCCTCCCTGTCCTCCTCCCTGTCCTCCTCCTTGTCCTCCTCCCTGTCCTCCTCCCTGTCCTCCTCCTTGTCCTCCTCCTTGTCCTCCTCCCTGTCCTCCTCCTTGTCCTCCTCCTTGTCCTCCTCCTTGTCCTCCTCCTTGTCCTCCTCCTTGTCCTCCTCCTTGTCCTCCTCCCTGTCCTCCTCCTTGTCCTCTTCCTTGTCCTCTTCCTTGTCCTCCTCCTTGTCCTCCTCCCTGTCCTCCTCCTTGTCCTCCTCCCTGTCCTCCTCCTTGTCCTCCTCCTTGTCCTCCTCCCTGTCCTCCTCCTTGTCCTCCTCCTTGTCCTCCTCCTTGTCCTCCTCCTTGTCCTCTTCCTTGTCCTCCTCCTTGTCCTCCTCCCTGTCCTCCTCCTTGTCCTCTTCCTTGTCCTCTTCCTTGTCCTCTTCCTTGTCCTCCTCCTTGTCCTCCTTGTCCTCCTCCCTGTCCTCCTCCTTGTCCTCCTCCTTGTCCACTTCCTTGTCCTCTTCCTTGTCCTCTTCCTTGTCCTCCTCCTTGTCCTCCTCCTTGTCCTCTTCCTTGTCCTCTTCCTTGTCCTCCTCCTTGTCCTCTTCCTTGTCCTCCTTGTCCTCTTCCTTGTCCTCTTCCTTGTCCTCTTCCTTGTCCTCCTCCTTGTCCTCCTCCTTGTCCTCCTCCTTGTCCTCTTCCTTGTCCTCCTCCTTGTCCTCTTCCTTGTCCTCTTCCTTGTCCTCTTCCTTGTCCTCTTCCTTGTCCTCATCCTTGTCCTCTTCCTTGTCCTCTTCCTTGTCCTCTTCCTTGTCCTCATCCTTGTCCTCTTCCTTGTCCTCATCCCCTTCTTACTCTCACTCCCCTTCCTCTAAGTCTCCAGAATTGGCCTCCATTGTTGTCCAAACCATGAAAGCCAACCTGAAGCCAATTTATAGTGATCAAGCTCTGATTTCTAAGTAAAGAAATTAGCTATGTGTTTTCACACGTGAGCCCTGGGTGTAGGTAATCGGTTAATGAGTGTGGCATTTTGAATGGAGGTGTTTTCCATACGAAATTGTTAGTTTTGAATCATGTGTCTAATGTAGAAAACTGTGTTTAGTGTTTTACATTTACAAACTGAGTGTAAAGCAGATGATGTGTTTGCAGATTTGCAGACTTGGTCTGAAGATTAGGAACATGAGTTGGGGCGGCAGGGTAGCCTAGTGGTTAGAGCGTTGGACTAGTAACCGGAAGGTTGCAAGTTCAAACCCCCGAGCTGGCAAGGTACTAATCTGTTGTTCTGCCCCTGAACAGGCAGTTCACTGTCATTGAAAACAAGAATTTGTTCTTAACTGACTTGCCTAGTTAAATAAAGAAAAGTTAATAGTTTCCCTGAGAGTTCCTCAAGTACCACTTGTAGTGTGTAAGAGATTATAAGAAACTCTAAGTAGTTTCTGTACTTTACTTTACTATTTATATTTTTGACAACTTTTACTTTTAATTCTCTACATTCCTAAAAAAAAAAGATGTACTTTTTACTCTATACATTTTCCACGACAACAACATGTACTTATTACATTTTGAATGATTAGCAGGACAATACAATGGTCTAATTCACAGACGTATCAAACTAACATCCCTACTTTTTCTTATCTGGTGGACTCACGAAACACTTGCTTTGTTTGTAAATGATGTCTGATTGTTGGAGTGTGCCTCTGGATATCCGTAAATATTATTTAAAAGAGATTGGGGTTGACAGGTGGTTCAGGCCTCAATATAACTCACTGCAGACCTGGACATGACCCCTGGACATGACCCCTGGACATGACCCCTGGACATGACCCCTGGACATGACCCCTGGACATGACCCATTGCTTGGTTTGGATTATGGGACTTGGAACTCTGGCTGTCATTGAACTTCATTTGACTGGACGCCCTTTAGAACCATGTTGTAAACTAGTGAATGTGGAATATGTAGTGTTGTGCACAGAAACAACATGTTTTACATGTTGTCTGCCAATGTCCACAGCTCTGTTGATTATTTACTTTATAATAAACCTCCGAACGGATCAACATTTTCTCTGTCATCTCAATGTCCGCAATTCAGTGTATTCCTCTTATGAGTCTCTGTCCCACGGTACAGATGTAGACTCTTAATTGGATCACTCTGATGTCACAGAGAATTGTAGTGTGTCCAAGGTTTAAAAATGAAAGCATCTAGTTCTACCTGGGATTCTTGGAGTGGGGTGAATGTTAGTGTTTACAAGCTGCATGGGAGACTAGTCACAACACTTCCACTGAACTGAGTTGATTCCTGTCATAGTGATGGCATAGTAATGCCATAGTGATGGCATAGTGATGTCATAGTAATGCCATAGTGATGGCATAGTAATGCCATAGTGATGGCATAGTGATGTCATAGTAATGCCATAGTGATGGCATAGTGATGTCATAGGGATGTCATAGTAATGCCATAGTGATCTCATAATGATGGCATAGTGATGTCATAGTAATGCCATAGTGATCTCATAGTGATGTCATAGTAATGACATAGTGATCTCATAGTGATGTCATATGGGTGTCATAGTGGTGATATGCTGATGTGCTATGAAATGCTCAGTAGTACAGCCTGCGGCCACGGCCAGGTTTATGTAACAGTGATAGACATGGGTCTGATTTAGTCAAACTAATCAAAGATGGGAAACTGTGATAAGAGGAAAGAGCGGAAGGTGTCCAAATGCACAAACCTGTGCACACACACACACACACGCACACACACACACACACACACACACACACACACACACACACACACACACACACACACATGCACGCACGCACGCACGCACACACACACAGACACACACACACACAGGCACAAACACAGACACACACACACAGGCACACACACACACACACACACACACACACACACACACACACACACACACACACACACACACACACACACACACACACACACACACACGCACACGCACGCACACACACACACATCACATGGATTAGCTTTGGACTTTGACTTTTCCTTCATGTGAAGGTCAGTGACGTCAGTCCGGAGCTCTTTGCTGTGTTTAAAACACAGTCTCTGAACAATGCACAAAGACACATGTACAGTTACACAATTGTGCACACACACACACACACACAATTACACACATACACACAATTACACACTTACACAGAGACACACACACTCACACATTGACAGGCCTCTGGGGCATAAAGGTCAGGTGATACGGCATCCATTGCCAAGGACTACAATCATTGGGCTAAACTCCTCACACCAACCTGAACACATCTCTCCTCACTGTCCATTAGGGAGGAACACAAAACACTGCTTTATTTTAGTCTGTCACCTGTGCTCTCCCTGCTCTCTCTCTCTCTCTCCTCCTTAATCAGAAAAAATGTACAGGTGTTCTCTGGTCCCCAAATGGCAGAGCGTGTTCATGCCCCTGAATGTCACTAAGGCTATTTTCTACAGGAGAGAAAATATAAATATGACTGCTCAGCTTAAAGATCACTCCAGTCTTTCTCCTCCGCCACAGTTTTAACAAACTTTTTAAACTGGCCCAAAGAGCAAAGTGGATTTGTAAACTCTTGGATAGAATACAATTGTAAGACAAGCCGGATTTTAACACTTGTAGACTAGAGAGAGAGAGAGAGACTCAGTGAGCATAGCCTTGCTATTGAGAAAGGCCACCGTAGGCAGACATGGCTCTCAAGAGAAGACAGGCTATGTGCAGACTGCCCACAAAATGAGGTGGAAACTGAGCTGCACTTCCTAACCTCCTGCCCAATGTTTGACCATATTAGAGACACATACAGTGCCTTGCGAAAGTATTCGGCCCCCTTGAACTTTGCGACCTTTTGCCACATTTCAGGCTTCAAACATAAAGATATAAAACTGTATTTTTTTGTGAAGAATCAACAACATTTGGGACACAATCATGAAGTGGAACGACATTTATTGGATATTTCAAACTTTTTTAACAAATGAAAAACTGAAAAATTGGGCGTGCAAAATTATTCAGCCCCCTTAAGTTAATACTTTGTAGCGCCACCTTTTGCTGCGATTACAGCTGTAAGTCGCTTGGGGTATGTCTCTATCAGTTTTGCACATCGAGAGACTGAATTTTTTTGCCATTCCTCCTTGCAAAACAGCTCGAGCTCAGTGAGGTTGGATGGAGAGCATTTGTGAACAGCAGTTTTCAGTTCTTTCCACAGATTCTCGATTGGATTCAGGTCTGGACTTTGACTTGGCCATTCTAACCTGGATATGTTTATTTTTTAAACATTCCATTGTAGATTTTGCTTTATGTTTTGGATCATTGTCTTGTTGGAAGACAAATCTCTGTCCCAGTCTCAGGTCTTTTGCAGACTCCATCAGGTTTTCTTCCAGAATGGTCCTGTATTTGGCTCCATCCATCTTCCCCATCAATTTTAACCATCTTCCCTGTCCCTGCTGAAGAAAAGCAGGCCCAAACCATGATGCTGCCACCACCATGTTTGACAGTGGGGATGGTGTGTTCAGGGTGATAAGCTGTGTTGCTTTTACGCCAAACATAACGTTTTGCATTGTTGCCAAAAAGTTCAATTTTGGTTTCATCTGACCAGAGCACCTTCTTCCACATGTTTGGTGTGTCTCCCAGGTGGCTTGTGGCAAACTTTAAATGACACTTTTTATGGATATCTTTAAGAAATGGCTTTCTTCTTGCCACTCTTCCATAAAGGCCAGATTTGTACAATATACGACTGATTGTTGTCCTATGGACAGAGTCTCCCACCTCAGCTGTAGATCTCTGCAGTTCATCCAGAGTGATCATGGGCCTCTTGGCTGCATCTCTGATCAGTTTTCTCCTTGTATGAGCTGAAAGTTTAGAGGGACGGCCAGGTCTTGGTAGATTTGCAGTGGTCTGATTCTCCTTCCATTTCAATATTATCGCTTGCACAGTGCTCCTTGGGATGTTTAAAGCTTGGGAAATCTTTTTGTATCCAAATCCGGCTTTAAACTTCTTCACAACAGTATCTCGGACCTGCCTGGTGTGTTCCTTGTTCTTCATGATGCTCTCTGCGCTTTTAACGGACCTCTGAGACTATCACAGTGCAGGTGCATTTATACGGAGACTTGATTACACACAGGTGGATTGTCATTTAGGTCAAAATTGGATCATTCAGAGATCCTCACTGAACTTCTGGAGAGAGTTTGCTGCACTGAAAGTAAAGGGGCTGAATAATTTTGCACGCCCAATTTTTCAGTTTTTGATTTGTTAAAAAAGTTTGAAATATCCAATAAATGTCGTTCCACTTCATGATTGTGTCCCACTTGTTGGTGATTCTTCACAAAAAAATACAGTTTTATATCTTTATGTTTGAAGCCTGAAATGTGGCAAAAGGTCGCAAAGTTCAAGGGGGCCGAATACTTTCGCAAGGCACTGTATTTCCCTCTGATTACACAGATCCACAAAGAACTCGAAACAAACCCAATTCTCTCATATCTACTGGGTGAAATGCCACAGTGTGCCATTACAGCAGCAAGATTTGTGTCTTGCCACAAGAAAAGGGCAACGTAAAGTTGTTAACGCTTGGCAATGTTAACACATGTTTCCCATGCCAATAAAGACCTTGAATTAATTGAAGAGAGAGAGAGAGAGAGAGAGAGAGAGAGAGAGAGAGAGAGAGAGAGAGAGAGAGAGAGAGAGAGAGAGAGAGAGAGAGAGACAGAGAGAGAGAGAGACAGAGAGAGAGACAGAGAGAGAGAGACAGAGAGAGAGAGAGAGAGAGAGAGAGAGAGAGAGAGACAGAGAGAGAGAGAGAGAGAGAGAGAGAGACAGAGAGAGAGAGAGAGAGACAGAGAGAGAGAGAGATGTCCTTTCTATTGTGATTATATAAAGACAATGATTACAGCAACACTGACATCGTGGAAAAGGCATGTAAACAATTGACAGAGATGGTGCAATGGTTCTCCCACCACAAATGAGCTGTACAGATGATCAATCACAACTTGTAACAACACAAACTGAGACCATCAAAACAACATGATGCACACTTCTGGGGAAGGATGAAATCATCAGGCCCTGCTTAGTTGAACCAGCCTGGATGGAAGTATGCTGTGTGGGGTTAGGGGAAATCATATGGCTTTACAGAAGACAAGCAGAGGCCTATGTACTGAATACTTCATATTGTCATAGTTTCATCCTGTTTCTGTAGCCGGCCTACACAACACAATGCTGGTCTGTGTTTTACTTTGTCTCAAACCGTCAGTGGGACTCTATCCCATCATGCATCACAGAGACCGATCCTTTCTGCTCAAAGGATTTGTGTATTTCAGTTTGGTTCTCTTGTATGTGTTCCTCTCCCTCCTTTCCCCCTCTCCCTCTCTTCCTCCTCTCCCTCCTTTTCTCCCCTCCCTCTCTTCCTCCTCTCCCTCCTTTCCTCCTCTCCTTCCTTTTCTCCTCTCCCTCTCTTCCTCCTCTCCCTCCTTTCCTCCTCTCCCTCCTTTTCTCCTCTCCCTCTCTTCCTCCTCTCCCTCTCTACCTCCTCTCCCTCCTTTCCTCCTCTCCCTCTTCCACCTCTCCCTCTCCTCCTCCTCTCCCTCTCTTCCTCCTCTCCTTCCTTTCCTCCTCTCCTCCTCCTCTACCTCTCTTCCTCCTCTCCATCCTTTCCTCCTTTCCTCCTCTACCTCCTTTCCTCCTCTCTCTCTCTTCGCCCTTCTCCCTCTCTTCCTCCTCTCCTTCCTTTCCTCCTCTCCCTCTTTTCCTCCTCTCCCTCTCTTCCTCCTCTTTCCTTTCGTCCTCTCCCTCTCTTCCTCCTCTCCCTCTCTTCCTCCTCTCCTTCCTTTCCTCCTCTCCTCCTCTCCCTCTCTTCCTCCTCTCCTTCTATTCCTCCTCTCCCTCTCTTCCTCCTCTCCATCCTTTCCTCCTCTACCTCCTCTCCTCCTCTCCCTCTCTTCGCCCTCTCCCTCTCTTCCACCTCTCCTTCCTTTCCTCCTCTCCCTCTTTTCCTCCTCTCCCTCTCTTCCTCCTCTCCTTCCTTTCCTCCTCTCCCTCTCTTTCCTCCTCTCCTTCCTTTCCTCCTCTCCCTCTCTTCCTCATCTCCCTCCTTTCCTCTCCCTCTCTTCCTCCTCTACCTCCTTTCCTCCTCTTCCTCCTTTCCTCCTCTCCCTCTCTTCCTCCTCTCCCTCCTTTCCTCCTCTCCCTCTCTTCCTTCTCTCCCTCTCTTCCTCCTCTCCCTCCTTTCCTCCTCTCCCTCCTTTCATCCTCTCACTCTCTTCCTCCTCTCCCTCCTTTTCTCCTCTCCCTCCTTTCATCCTCTCACTCTCTTCCTCCTCTCCCTCCTTTTCTCCTCTCCCTCTCTTCCTCCTCTCCCTCCTTTACTCCTCTCCCTCTCTTCCACCTCTCCCTCCTTTCTCCTCTCCCTCCTTTCCTCCTCTCCCTCCTTTCCTCTCCCTCTCTTCTTCCGCTCCCTCCTTTCCTCCTCTCCCTCTTTTCCTCCTCTCCCTCATTTCCTCCTCTCCCTCTCTTCCTCCTCTCCCTCCTTTTCTCCTCTCCCTCTCTTCCTCCTCTCCCTCCTTTTCTCCTCTCCCTCTCGTCCTCCTCTCCCTCCTTTTCTCCTCTCCCTACTTTCCTCCTCTCCCTCCTTTCCTCCTCTCCTTCCTTTCTTCCTCTCCCTCTCTTCCTCCTCTCCCTCCTTTTCTCCTCTCCCTCTCTTCCTCCTCTCCCTCTCTCTCCTCCTCTCCCTCCTTTTCTCCTCTCCCTCTCTTCCTCCTCTCCCTCCTTTCCTCCTCTCCCTCTCTTCCTCCTCTCCCTCTCCCTCCTCTCCCTCCTTTCCACCACCTCCTCATCCCTGTCCTGTGAAATGGGAACCAAATGTACCTCAAAGACATCACAGGGAGATGATAGACCCTAATGTTTATTTCATTCAGCAATCTGTGGTGAGATCTTACGCACGCAGACCCACACGCACACGCACACACACGCAGACACGCACACACACACACACACACACACACACACACACACACACACACACACGCGCATTAGCCCATAACCCCAGCCCTCAGACAGCATAGCATTAGCCCATAACCCCAGCCCTCAGACGTCATAGCATTAGCCCATAACCCCAGCCCTCAGACGTCATAGCATTAGCCCATAACCCCAGCCCTCAGACATCATAGTATTAGCCAATAACCCCAGCCCTCAGACAGCATAGCATTAGCCCATAACCCCAGCCCTCAGACATCATAGTATTAGCCAATAACCCCAGCCCTCAGACAGCATAGCATTAGCCCATAACCCCAGCCCTCAGACGTCATAGCATTAGCCCATAACCTCAGCCCTCAGACAGCATAGCATTAGCCCATAACCTCAGCCCTCAGACAGCATAGCATTAGCCCATAACCCCAGCCCTCAGACAGCATAGCATTAGCCCATAACCCCAGCCCTCAGACAGTATAGCATTAGCCCATAACCCCAGCCCTCAGACAGCATAGTATGACTTTTAATTGACACAGAATCACCAAACAGCCAAAACACTCTATCTGGTATTTATCATACCGTCCAGCCAAAATATTATGCAGTCAATTGCAATCACCCACAAACACAATCACCCACAAACACACAGTGAAACCCAGGCTACCTAAGTATGATTCTCAATCAGAGAGAACTAATGACACCTGCCTCTGATTGAGAACCATACTAGGCCGAAACATAGAAATACCCAAATCATAGAAAAACAAACATAGACTGCCCACCCCAATCTGACGCCCTGACCATACTAAATAATGACAAAACAAAGGAAATAAAGGTCAGAACGTGACAGTTTAATTCAATACTTCCTGGCTTTTTTCCATGTATGCTAAACAGACCTTGTGACAGTAGATCACCTTTTTGAAAGGGGCAGTAGAGCTAGCTATTGTCTGAGAGAAAATGGCCAAGGACCAACTTTTGTGGATTGAAATCAGGTCTACTTGTAGAGTTGGGCCCCTGTAGGTGAGCAGTTTAGGTAATGCAGTGTGATATATATACAGTGGGGCAAAAAAGTATTTAGTCAGCCACCAATTGTGCAAGTTCTCCCACTTAAAAAGATGAGAGGGGCCTGTAATTTTCATCATAGGTACACTTCAACTATGATAGACAAAATGAGAAAAAAAATCCAGAAAATCACATTGTAGGATTTTTTATGAATTTATTTGCAAATTATGGTGGAAAATAAGTATTTGGTAAATAACAAAAGTTTATCTCAATACTTTGTTATATACCCTTTGTTGGCAATGACAGAGGTCAAATATTTTCTGTAAGTCTTCACAAGGTTTTCACACACTGTTGCTGGTATTTTGGCCCATTCCTCCATGCAGATCTCCTCTAGAGCAGTGATGTTTGGGGGCTGTTGCTGGGCAATACGGACTTTCAACTCGACATTGAAATGCTTCTTACGAAGCCACTCCTTCGTTGCCCGGGCAGTGGGTTTGGGATCATTGTCATGCTGAAAGACCCAGCCACTTTTCATCTTCAATGCCCTTGCTGATGGAAGGAGGTTTTCACTCAAAATCTCACGATACATGGCCCCATTCATTCTTTCCTTTACACGGATCAGTCGTCCTGGTCCCTTTGCAGAAAAACAGCCCCAAAGCATGATGTTTCCACCCCCATGCTTCACAGTAGGTATGGTGTTCTTTGGATGCAACTCAGCATTCTTTGTACTCCAAATACGACGAGTTGAGTTTTTACCAAAAAGTTATATTTTGGTTTCATCTGACCATATGACATTCTCCCAATCTTCTTCTGGATCATCCAAATGCTCTCTAGCAAACTTCAGACGGGCCTGGACATGTACTGGCGTAAGCAGGGGGACACGTCTGGCACTGCAGGATTTGAGTCCTTGGCGGCGTAGTGTGTTACTGATGGTAGGCTTTGTTACTTTGGTCCCAGCTCTCTGCAGGTCATTCACTAGGTCCCTCCCATGTGGTTCTGGGATTTTTGCCCACCGTTCTTGTGATCATTTTGACCCCACGGGGTGAGATCTTGCATGGAGCCCCAGATCGAGGGAGATTATCAGTGGTCTTGTATGCCTTCCATTTCCTAATAATTGCTCCCACAGTTGATTTCTTCAAACCAAGCTGCTTACCTATTGCAGATTCAGTCTTCCCAACCTGGTGCAGGTCTACAATTGTGTTTCTGGTGTCCTTTGACAGCTCTTTGGTCTTGGCCATAGTGGAGTTTGGAGTGTGACTGTTTGAGGTTGTGGACAGGTGTCTTTTATACTGATAACAAGTTCAAACAGGTGCCATTAATACAGGTAACGAGTGGAGGACAGAGGAGCCTCTTAAAGAAGAAGTTACAGGTCTGTGAGAGCCAGAAATCTTGCTTGTTTGTAGGTGACCAAATACTTATTTTCCACCATAATTTGCAAATAAATTCATTAAAAATCCTACAATGTGATTTTCTGGATTTTTTTCCCTCATTTTGTCTGTCATGGTTGAAGTGTACCTATGATGAAAATTACAGGCCTCTCTCATCTTTTTAAGTGGGAGAACTTGCACAATTGGTGGCTGACCAAAGAGTTTTTTGCCCCACTGTATATTGTGTCTACAAACACCTGTCTAAACATGCTGAACTGTGGTACGGCATGTTTGGCAACCCTTTCAGTGAGAGGCTAGCCACAGTACTAAACTCTCCTGTGTTGACAGGAGTACAGTAGGACGACAGACATGATGCAACAGGCAGGAAAAACTGTTACAACACACTCACACACAAACACACTCACACATTGAGTTATCACATAATATTTGAAAATTTGGTGAATTTTTGTCTGTATTTTGTCGAGAGTTAAGTGGCATGAACATGGGAGACAAGCACAGAGGACTGGAGTATCACTGGCTGAAGCAGGTTGAATTGTTGATGAAGAAATCACTGGCAAATCATATGACACTACTAGATGGGAAAACTGATAATCAAAACAAAATGATGAAATTAATCTCACAAAATGGATTCAGGAGGACTCCTGAGTCACAGTACAGGAAGTACAGGAAGTCTATCAGATAAAAATGGAGGAAGACATCCGAGCAGCACTCTCTTCTCAGAGACACATTTGGAAATGCTAAGCTAGCACACACACACATACACAAGCGCAGGCACACGCGCACACACCCAAAAGCACAAACACACACAATATCAGCAGAGAGAGCAGTGAAGGGAGAGTAATACATGGAGAGTAGTAAAGACAGAGTAGTAAAGAGAGAGTAGTAAAGAGAGAGTAGTAAAGGGAGAGTAGTTAAGAGAGAGTAGTAAAGAGAGAGTAGTAAAGAGAGAGTAGTAAAGAAAGAGTAGTAAAAGGAGAGTAGTAAAGAGAGAGTAGTAAAGGGAGAGTAGTAAAGACAGAGTAGTAAAGAGAGAGTAGTAAAGAGAGAGTAGTAAAGAAAGAGTAGTAAAAGGAGAGTAGTAAAGAGAGAGTAGTAAAGAGAGAGTAGTAAAGAGAGAGTAGTAAAGAAAGAGTAGTAAAAGGAGAGTAGTAAAGAGAGAGTAGTAAAGGGAGAGTAGTAAAGAGAGAGTAGTAAAGAGAGAGTAGTAAAGAGAGAGTAGTAAAGAGAGAGTAGTAAAGGGAGAGTAGTAAAGAGAGAGTAGTAAAGAGAGAGTAGTAAAGAAAGAGTAGTAAAAGGAGAGTAGTAAAGAGAGAGTAGTAAAGGGAGAGTAGTAAAGACAGAGTAGTAAAGAGAGAGTAGTAAAGACAGAGTAGTAAAGAGAGAGTAGTAAAGGGAGAGTAGTAAAGAGAGAGTA
This sequence comes from Oncorhynchus kisutch, assembly GCF_002021735.2. Taxonomy (NCBI): domain Eukaryota; kingdom Metazoa; phylum Chordata; class Actinopteri; order Salmoniformes; family Salmonidae; genus Oncorhynchus; species Oncorhynchus kisutch. The sequence continues at coordinate 86,249,354 of NC_034188.2, read as the reverse complement.
GTAAAGAGAGAGTAGTAAAGAAAGAGTAGTAAAAGGAGAGTAGTAAAGAGAGAGTAGTAAAGGGAGAGTAGTAAAGAGAGAGTAGTAAAGGGAGAGTAGGAAAGAGAGAGTAGTAAAGACAGAGTAGTAAAGGGAGAGTAGTAAAGAGAGAGTAGTAAAGAGAGAGTAGTAAAGAGAGAGTAGTAAAGGGAGAGTAGGAAAGAGAGAGTAGTAAAGACAGAGTAGTAAAGGGAGAGTAGTAAAGAGAGAGTAGTAAAGAGAGAGTAGTAAAAGGAGAGTAGTAAAGAGAGAGTAGTAAAAGGAGAGTAGTAAAGAGAGAGTAGTAAATGGAGAGTTGTAAAGAGAGAGTAGTAAAGACAGAGTAGTAAAAGGAGAGTAGTAAAGAGAGAGTAGTAAAAGGAGAGAAGTAAAGTGAGAGTAGTAAACGGACAGTAGTAAAGAGAGAGTAGTAAAAGGAGAGAAGTAAAGTGAGAGTAGTAAACGGACAGTAGTAAAGAGAGAGTAGTAAAGACAGAGTAGTAAACGGAGAGTAGTAAAGAGAGAGTAGTAAAGAGAGAGTAGTAAAAGGAGAATAGTAAAGAGAGAGTAGTAAAAGGAGAGTAGTAAAGAGAGAGTAGTAAAGAGAGAGTAGTAAATGGAGAGTTGTAAAGAGAGCGTAGTAAAGACAGAGTAGTAAAAGGAGAGTAGTAAAAGGAGAGTAGTAAAAGGAGAGTAGTAAAGAGAGAGCAGTAAAAGGAGAGTAGTAAAGAGAGAGTAGTAAAGACAGAGTAGTAAAAGGAGAGTAGTAAAAGAAGAGTAGTAAAGAGAGAGTAGTAAAGACAGAGTAGTAAAAGGAGAGTAGTAAAAGAAGAGTAGTAAAGGGAGAGTAGTAAAGAGAGAGTAGTAAAAGGAGAGTAGTAAAGAGAGAGTAGTAAAGGGAGAGCAGTAAAGGGAGAGTAGTAAAAGGAGAGTAGTGAAGCTGGAGTAGTAAAGAGAGAGTAGTGAAGATAGAGTAGTAAAGAGAGCGTAGTAAAGAGAGAGTAGTAAAGGGAGAGTTGTAAAGAGATAGTAGTAAAGGGAGAGTTGTAAAGAGAGAGTAGTAAAGACAGAGTAGTAAACGGAGAGTAGTAAAGAGAGAGTAGTAAAGAGAGAGTAGTAAAAGGAGAGTAGTAAAGAGAGAGTAGTAAAGAGAGAGTAGTAAAAGGAGAGTAGTGAAGAGAGAGTAGTAAAGACAGAGTAGTAAAAGGAGAGTAGTAAAGAGAGAGTAGTAAAGGGAGAGTAGTGAAGAGAGATTAGTGAAGATAGAGTAGCAAAGGGAGAGTAGTAAAAGGAGAGTAGTGAAGAGAGAGTAGTGAAGATAGAGTAGTAAAGGGAGAGTAGTAAATGGAGAGTAGTAAAAGGAGAGTAGTAAAAGGAGAGTAGTAAAGAGAGAGTAGTAAAGGGAGAGTAGTAAAGGGAGAGTAGTGAAGAGAGAGTAGTGAAGATAGAGTAGTAAAAGGGGAGTAGTAAAAGGAGAGTAGTAAAGAGAGAGTAGTAAAGGGAGAGTAGTGAAGAGAGAGTAGTAAAGAGAGAGTAGTAAAGGGAGAGTGGTAAAGGGAGAGTAGTGAAGAGAGAGTAGTAAAGAGAGAGTAGTGAAGATAGAGTAGTGAATATAGAGTAGTGAAGATAGAGTACTAAAAGGAGAGTAGTAAAGGGAGAGTAGTAAAGGGAGAGTAGTAAAGAGAGAGTAGTAAAGGGAGAGTAGTAAAGAGAGAGTAGTAAAAGGAGAGTAGTAAAGAGAGAGTAGTAAAGCGAGAGAAGTAAAGGGAGAGTAGTAAAGTGAGAGTAGTAAAGAGAGAGTAGTGAAGAGAGAGTAGTAAAGGGAGAGTAGTAAAGGGAGAGTAGTAAAGAGAGAGTAGTGAAGAGAGAGTAGTAAAGGGAGAGTAGTAAAGGGAGAGTAGTAAAGAGAGAGTAGTAAAGAGAGAGTAGTAAAAGGAGAGTAGTGAAGAGAGAGTAGTAAAGACAGAGTAGTAAAAGGAGAGTAGTAAAGAGAGAGTAGTAAAGGGAGAGTAGTGAAGAGAGATTAGTGAAGATAGAGTAGCAAAGGGAGAGTAGTAAAAGGAGAGTAGTGAAGAGAGAGTAGTGAAGATAGAGTAGTAAAGGGAGAGTAGTAAATGGAGAGTAGTAAAAGGAGAGTAGTAAAAGGAGAGTAGTAAAGAGAGAGTAGTAAAGGGAGAGTAGTAAAGGGAGAGTTGTAAAGAGAGAGTTGTAAAGAGAGAGTAGTAAAAGGAGAGTAGTAAATGGAGAGTTGTAAAGAGAGAGTAGTAAAGACAGAGTCGTAAAAGGAGAGTAGTAAAGAGAGAGTAGTAAAGGGAGAGTAGTGAAGAGAGAGTAGTGAAGATAGAGTAGTAAAAGGGGAGTAGTAAAAGGAGAGTAGTAAAGAGAGAGTAGTAAAGGGAGAGTAGTGAAGAGAGAGTAGTAAAGAGAGAGTAGTAAAGGGAGAGTGGTAAAGGGAGAGTAGTGAAGAGAGAGTAGTAAAGAGAGAGTAGTGAAGATAGAGTAGTGAATATAGAGTAGTGAAGATAGAGTACTAAAAGGAGAGTAGTAAAGGGAGAGTAGTAAAGGGAGAGTAGTAAAGAGAGAGTAGTAAAGGGAGAGTAGTAAAGAGAGAGTAGTAAAAGGAGAGTAGTAAAGAGAGAGTAGTAAAGCGAGAGAAGTAAAGGGAGAGTAGTAAAGGGAGAGTAGTAAAGAGAGAGTAGTGAAGAGAGAGTAGTAAAGGGAGAGTAGTAAAGGGAGAGTAGTAAAGAGAGAGTAGTAAAGAGAAAGGGAGAGTAAAGGGAGAGTAGTAAAGAGAGAGTAGTAAAGAGAAAGGGAGAGTAAAGGGAGAGTAGTGAAGAAAGAAAGAAAGATAGAAGGAAAGAAAGAATGAAAGCAATAGTTCATGTGGGAACGAGGAATGAGCCAAATCTAAGACAATCCCCTCATTCTTACGGTGTGAAACCTTAACAGACAGGAAGCAGCAATGAACCATGGGAGATGTAGAGCAGCTCTGGAATGACCGTAGTAGAGGATATGTGAAAGACAAGTTCAGATACAGTATCTGTGTCACTCTGGTCTAATACAGGAAAGACAGAGTGAAAACATGTTTCCTTCTGAAGCTGACTTATACAGATCCCTCAGAGGCACTAGCTAGGTTTCCATCCAATCGGCGACAGATTTTCACAAGAACATTCTAAAATCTACATAAAAATAATAGGAGCATTTTCCTACTGTTTCCTACTGTTTCATTAAACTGTACTTGTTGTGGCTGTGTGTGATGACATAGTGAACATAATTAATGAGTTACTTTTTGTAGGGGGTAGATCAGCTTTAATAGTGCATATAGATTGTAGCTTCAATCAATGTAATTGTCTGCATCATTTCCAAACCCCCATATACAGTGCCTTGCGAAAGTATTCGGCCCCCTTGAACTTTGCGACCTTTTGCCACATTTCAGGCTTCAAACATAAAGATATAAAACTGTATTTTTTGTGAAGAATCAACAACAAGTGGGACACAATCATGAAGTGGAACGACATTTATTGGATATTTCAAACTTTTTTAACAAATCAAAAACTGAAAAATTGGGCGTGCAAAATTATTCAGCCCCTTTAAGTTAATACTTTGTAGCGCCACCTTTTGCTGCGATTACAGCTGTAAGTCGCTTGGGGTATGTCTCTATCAGTTTTGCACATCGAGAGACTGAAATTCTTTCCCATTCCTCCTTGCAAAACAGCTCGAGCTCAGTGAGGTTGGATGGAGAGCATTTGTGAACAGCAGTTTTCAGTTCTTTCCACAGATTCTCGATTGGATTCAGGTCTGGACTTTGACTTGGCCATTCTAACACCTGGATATGTTTATTTTTGAACCATTCCATTGTAGATTTTGCTTTATGTTTTGGATCATTGTCTTGTTGGAAGACAAATCTCCAACCTCAGCTGTAGATCTCTGCAGTTCATCCAGAGTGATCATGGGCCTCTTGGCTGCATCTCTGATCAGTCTTCTCCTTGTATGAGCTGAAAGTTTAGAGGGACGGCCAGGTCTTGGTAGATTTGCAGTGGTCTGATACTCCTTCCATTTCAATATTATCGCTTGCACAGTGCTCCTTGGGATGTTTAAAGCTTGGGAAATCTTTTTGTATCCAAATCCGGCTTTAAACTTCTTCACAACAGTATCTCGGACCTGCCTGGTGTGTTCCTTGTTCTTCATGATGCTCTCTGCACTTTTAACGGACCTCTGAGACTATCACAGTGCAGGTGCATTTATACGGAGACTTGATTACACACAGGTGGATTGTATTTATCATCATTAGTCATTTAGGTCAACATTGGATCATTCAGAGATCCTCACTGAACTTCTGGAGAGAGTTTGCTGCACTGAAAGTAAAGAGGCTGAATAATTTTGCACGCCCAATTTTTCAGTTTTTGATTTAATAAGATATAAATGTCGTTCCACTTCATGATTGTGTCCCACTTGTTGTTGATTCTTCACAAAAAAATACAGTTTTATATCTTTATGTTTGAAGCCTGAAATGTGGCAAAAGGTTGCAAAGTTCAAGGGGGCCGAATACTTTCGCAAGGCACTGTATTTTTTGTACATTTAAACAGTGAAACGTTTGGACTCATTCAAGGTTTTTCTTTATTTTAATAGTAGTGAAGACTATGAACACTATGAAATAACACATGTGAAAACATGTAGTCACCAAAAGTGCTTGAGATTCTTCATAGTAGCTACCCGTTGCCTCGATGACAGCTTTGCACACTCTTGGCATTCTCTCAACCAGCTTTATGAGGTGTGCCCTGTTAAAAGGTAATGAAAGAGGATGAGGGTGAAGATCCCGAGAGTGTGGTCAAATAATTCCTGATTAAACAAGTTAAACAATTTAAAGGCAATGCTACCAAATACTAATTGAGTGTGTGTAAACTTCTGACCCACTGGGAATGTGATGAAAGATATTAAGCTGAAATAAATCACTCTCCCTGCTATTATTCTGGGGCGGCAAGGTAGCCTAGTGGTTAGGGCGTTGGACTAGTGACTGGAAGGTTGCAAGTTCAAACCCCCGAGCTGACAAGGTCGTTCTGCCCCTGAACAGGCAGTTAACCCACTGTTCCTAGGCTTTCATTGAAAATAAGAATAATTTGTTCTTAACTGACTTGCCTAGTTAAATAAACATTCTTAAAATAAAGTGGTGATCCTAACTGACCTAAGACAGGGAATTGTTACTAGGATTAAATGTTGGGAATTGTGAAAAAATGAGTTTAAATGTATTTGGCTAAGGTGAATGTAAACGTCTGACTTCAACTGTATGCACACACACACAGTAAAAATGCTTTCCTTTATCCATTAGCAGAATGAGAAGAGTACAGGAGCTGACTGCGCATTGGCACACCTTTACACAAGGATTCAAATACATTTTATTTTTTATTTCATCCTCGTCCTCTCATCCTCTCTCCTCCCCACTCGCCTCCTCTCTCCTCCCCACTCGCCTCCTCTCTCCTCCCCTCTCTCTTCCTCTCTCTTCCTCTCTCCTCCCCACTCGCCTCCTCTCTCCTCCCCTCTCTCTTCCTCTCTCTTCCTCTCTCCTCCCCTCTCTCTTCCTCTCTCCTCCCCTCTCTCTTCCTCTCTCCTGTCCTCTCGTCCTCTCATCCTCTCCCCTCTCTCCTCCTCTTTCCTCTCCCTCTCTCTTCCTCTCCCCTCTCTCCTCCACTCTCTCCCCCTCTCTCCTCCCCCACTCTCTTCCTCTCTCCTGTCCTCTCTCATCCTCTCATCCTCTCCCCTCTCTCCTCCCCTCTCTCCTCCACTCTCTCCTCCTCTCTCCTCCCCTTCTCTCTTCCTCTCTCCTGTCCTCTCTCATCCTCTCTTCCCCCCTCTCTCCTCCTCCTCTCTCTTCCTCTCTCCTGTCTTCTCAACTCCTCCCCTCTCTCCCCTCTCTCCTGTCCTCTCTCGTCCTCTCATCCTTCTCCCCCTCTCCTCTGGTCTCTGTGTAGTTTCTATCAGCCCTTGCTGCATGGCTGACTGACCCTAATAATCCTGGATGTCGAGAGGCTACAGTACTTGTGGTGTCATTGTGCAGAGAGATTGTGTGTGTGCGTGCCTGCGTGTCTAAACAGGGAGGGGAGTAGAACTACACAGTCATCTCTCACTGACTGAGACAGAAAAGAGGGAGTGAAAGAGAGATGTGGTTCATGAAAAGAGAAGTGATCTTATTTAAATTTGAGACATTAGACAATCATTTCGCTACACCCACAATAACATCTGTTAAACACTACGACCAATAACATCTGTTAAACACTACGACCAATAACATCTGTTAAACACTACGACCATAACATATGTTAAACACTACGACCAATAACATCTGTTAAACACTACGACCAATAACATCTGTTAAACACTACGACCAATAACATCTGTTAAACACTACGACCAATAACATCTGTTAAACACTACGACCAATAACATCTGTTAAACACAACGACCAATAACATCTGATTTGATTAGACTCAAAATCATACTACGAATCTCTGCCATGAATGCTAACTGCAAGTTGACTTTCGGTTTTATTTTTCCAGACAACATAATGGTTTTGTATAAACAGGCTCAACAACTTATCTCTTCCTTCAGGCTAAATTACATCATGGTGCAGTGTGGCTGTACTGGGAACACTAAACACCTGAACAGCTGAATGACACTAAACAGCTGAATGACATCATGGTGCAGTGTGGCTGTGTTAGAAACACTAAACAGCTGAATGACATCATGGTGCAGTGTGGCTGTGCTGGGAACACTAAACTGCTGAATGACATCATGGTGCAGTGTGGCTGTACTGGGAACACTAAACTGCTGAATGACATCATGGTGCAGTGTGGCTGTACTGGGAACACTAAACTGCTGAATGACATCATGGTGCAGTGTGGCTGTGTTAGAAACACTAAAACAGCTGAATGACATCATGGTGCAGTGTGGCTGTGCTGGGAACACTAAACTGCTGAATGACATCATGGTGCAGTGTGGCTGTGTTAGAAACACTAAACAGCTGAATGACATCATGGTGCAGTGGGGCTGTGTTAGAAACACTAAACAGCTGAATGACATCATGGTGCAGTGTGATTGTACTGTAGTTGTAGGGAACTGCAGTATTTTGGGCCGGTGTGTCTTGGATCTCAGTGCCAGAGGGCTCAACAACCAAAGTGAGATGCATCATGGGGTTAATTGGCTGGGGTACAGAGGTTTATATTTAAAGTAGGGGAGAAGTGATCTGTATGAGATAAGGAGTGTGTCAAATGAAATCAAATGTTTTTGGTCTCCTACACATATTTAGCAGATGTTATCGCTGGTGTAGCGTAATTCTTGTGTTCCTAGATCCAACAGTGCAGTAATATCTAACAATACAAACACGCAAATACACAAAATAAAAAGTATTTCAGAATATAGAAATATTAGAATGAGCACTGTCAGAGTCCATAATATAAATACACTTCATATTAATAGGAGGGTGTGTATAGACAGTAGTTATATAGGAGGGTGTGTATAGACAGTAGTTATATAGGAGGGTGGCTATAGACAGTAGTTATATAGGATGGTGGCTATAGACAGTAGTTATATAGGATGGTGGCTATAGACAGTAGTTATATAGGATGGTGTGATATGACAGTAGTTATATAGGATGGTGTGTATAGAAGTAGTTATATAGGATGGTGTGTATAGACAGTAAGTTATATAGGATGGTGTGTATAGACAGTAGTTATATAGGATGGTGTGTAATAGACAGTAGTTATATAGGATGGTGTGTATAGACAGTAGTTATATAGGATGGTGTGTATAGACAGTAGTTATATAGGAGGGTGTGTATAGACAGTAGTTATATAGGATGGTGTGTATAGACAGTAGTTATATAGGATGGTGTGTATAGACAGTAGTTATATAGGAGGGTTGTATAGACAGTAGTTATATAGGATGGTGTGTATAGACAGTAGTTATATAGGATGGTGTGTATAGACAGTAGTTTATATAGGATGGTGTGTATATACAGTAGTTATATAGATGGTGTGTATAGACAGTAGTATTATAGATGGTGTGTATAGACAGTAGTTATATAGGATGGTGTGTATAGACAGTAGTTATATAGGATGGTGTGTATAGACAGTAGTTATATAGGATGGTGTGTATAGACAGTAGTTATATAGGATGGTGGCTATAGACAGTAGTTATATAGGATGGTGTGTATAGACAGTAGTTATATAGGATGGTGTGTATAGACAGTAGTTATATAGGATGGTGTGTAAGACAGTAGTTATTATAGGATGGTGTGTATAGACGTAGTTATACAGGATGGTGTATAGACAGTAGTTATATAGGATGTGTGATAGACAGTAGTTATATAGGATGGTGTGTATAGACAGTAGTTATATAGGATGGTGTGTATAGACAGTAGTTATATAGGATGGTGTGTCTAGACAGTAGTTATATAGGATGGTGGCTATAGACAGTAGTTATATAGGATGGTGGCTATAGACAGTAGTTATATAGGATGGTGTGTATAGACAGTAGTTATATAGGATGGTGTGTATAGACAGTAGTTATATAGGATGGTGTGTATAGACAGTAGTTATATAGGATGGTGTGTATAGACAGTAGTTATATAGGAGGGTGGCTATAGACAGTAGTTATATAGGATGGTGGCTATAGACAGTAGTTATATAGGATGGTGGCTATAGACAGTAGTTATATAGGATGGTGTGTATAGACAGTAGTTATATAGGATGGTGTGTATAGACAGTAGTTATATAGGATGGTGTGTATAGACAGTAGTTATATAGGATGGTGTGTATAGACAGTAGTTATATAGGATGGTGTGTATAGACAGTAGTTATATAGGATGGTGTGTATAGACAGTAGTTATATAGGATGGTGTGTATAGACAGTAGTTATATAGGATGGTGTGTATAGACAGTAGTTATATAGGATGGTGGCTATAGACAGTAGTTATATAGGATGGTGTGTATAGACAGTAGTTATATAGGATGGTGTGTATAGACAGTAGTTATATAGGATGGTGGTGTATAGACAGTAGTTATATAGGATGGTTGGTGTATAGACAGTAGTTATATAGGATGGTGTGTATAGACAGTAGTTATATAGGATGGTGTGTATAGACAGTAGTTATATAGGATGGTGTGTATAGACAGTAGTTATATAGGATGGTGGCTTATAGACAGTAGTTATATAGGATGGTGTGTATAGACAGTAGTTATATAGGATGGTGTGTATAGACAGTAGTTATATAGGATGGTGTGTATAGACAGTAGTTATATAGGATGGTGTGTATAGACAGTAGTTATATAGGATGGTGTGTATAGACAGTAGTTATAAAGGATGGTGTGTATAGACAGTAGTTATATAGGATGGTGTGTATAGACAGTAGTTATATAGGATGGTGTGTATAGACAGTAGTTATATAGGATGGTGTGTATAGACAGTAGTTATATAGGAGGGTGTGTACAGACAGTAGTTATATAGGATGTGTGTATAGACAGTAGTTATATAGGATGGTGTGTTAGACAGTAAGTTATACTAAGGATGGTGTGTATAGACAGTAGTTATATAGGAGGGTGTGTATAGACAGTAGTTATATAGGAGGGTGTGTATAGACAGTAGTTATTAGGATGGTGTGTATAGACAGTAGTTATATAGGATGGTGTGTGTATAGACAGTAGTTATATAGGATGGTGTGTATAGACAGTAGTTATATAGGATGGTGGCTATAGACAGTAGTTATAATAGGATGGTGTGTATAGACAGTAGTTATATAGGATGGTGTGTATAGACAGTAGTTATATAGGATGGTGTGTATAGACAGTAGTTATATAGGATGGTGTGTATAGACAGTAGTTATATAGGATGGTGGCTATAGACAGTAGTTATATAGGATGGTGTGTATAGACCAGTAGTTATATAGGATGGTGTGTATAGACAGTAGTTATATAGGATGGTGGCTATAGACAGTAGTTATATAGGATGGTGGCTATAGACAGTAGTTATATAGGAGGGTGTGTATAGACAGTAGTTATATAGGAGGTGTGTATAGACAGTAGTTATATAGGATGGTGTGTATAGACAGTAGTTTATAGGATGGTGTTATAGACAGTAGTTATATAGGATGTTGTGTATAGACAGTAGTTATACAGGATGGTGTGTATAGACAGTAGTTATATAGGATGGTGTGTATAGACAGTAGTTATATAGGATGGTGGCTATAGACAGTAGTTATATAGGATGGTGTGTATAGACAGTAGTTATATAGGATGGTGTGTATAGACAGTAGTTCTATAGGATGGTGTGTATAGACAGTAGTTATATAGGATGGTGTGTATAGACAGTAGTTATATAGGATGGTGGCTATAGACAGTAGTTATAGAGGAGGGTGTGTATAGACAGTAGTTATATAGGATGGTGTGTATAGACAGTAGTTATATAGGATGGTGTGTATAGACAGTAGTTATATAGGATGGTGTGTATAGACAGTAGTTATATAGGATGGTGTGTATAGACAGTAGTTATATAGGATGGTGTGTATAGACAGTAGTTATATAGGATGGTGTGTATAGACAGTAGTTATATAGGATGGTGTGTATAGACAGTAGTTATATAGGATGGTGTGTATAGACAGTAGTTATATAGGATGGTGTGTATAGAAGTAGTTATATAGGATGTTGTGTATAGACAGGTAGTTATACAGGGATGGTGTGTATAGACAGTAGTTATATAGGATGGTGTGTATAGACAGTAGTTATATTAGGATGGTGTGTATAGACAGTAGTTTATATAGGATGGTGTGTATAGACAGTAGTTTATATTAGGATGGTGTGTATAGACAGTAGTTATATAGGATGTGTGTATAGACAGTAGTTATATAGGATGGTGTGTATACGACAGTAGTTTATATGGATGGTGTGTATGACCGTAGTTATATAGGATGGTGTGTACAGACAGTAGTTATATAGGATGGTGTGTAGTAGACAGTAGTTATATAGGATGGTGTGTATAGACAGTAGTTATATAGGATGGTGTGTATAGACAGTAGTTATATAGGATGGTGGTTGTATAGACAGTAGTTATATAGGATGGTGTGTATAGACAGTAGTTATATAGGATGGTGTGTATAGACAGTACGTTATATAGGATTGGTGGCTATAGACAGTAGTTATATAGGATGGTTGTGTATAGACAGTAGTTATATAGGATGGTGTGTATAGACAGTAGTTATATAGGATGGTGTGTATAGACAGTAGTTATATAGGATGGTGTGTATAGACAGTAGTTTATATAGGATGGTGTGTATAGACAGTATAAGGTTAACAGTAGTTATATAGGATGGTGTGTATAGACAGTAGTTTATATAGGATGGTGTGTATAGACAGTAGTTATATAGGATGGTGTGTATAGACAGTAGTTATATAGGATGGTGTGTATAGACAGTAGTTTATATAGGATGGTGTGTATAGACAGTAGTTTATATAGGATGGTGTGTATAGACAGTAGTTATATAGGATGGTGTGTATAGACAGTAGTTATATAGGATGGTGTGTATAGACAGTAGTTATATAGGATGGTGTGTATAGACAGTAGTTATATAGGATGGTGTGTATAGACAGTAGTTATATAGGATGGTGTGTATGACAGTAGTTATATAGGATGGTGTGTATAGACAGTAGTTATATAGGATGGTGTGTATAGACAGTAGTTATATAGGATGGTGTGTATAGACAGTAGTTATATAGGATGGTGTGTATAGACAGTAGTTATATAGGATTGGTGTGTATAGACAGTAGTTATATAGGATGGTGTGTATAGACAGTAGTTATATAGGATGGTGTGTATAGACAGTAGTTATATAGGATGGTGTGTATAGACAGTAGTTATATAGGATGGTGGTAATAGACAGTAGTTTATATAGACAGTAGTTATATAGGATGGTGTGTATAGACAGTAGTTATATAGGATGGTGTGTATAGACAGTAGTTATATAGGATGGTGTGTATAGACAGTAGTTATATAGGATGGTGTGTATAGACAGTAGTTATATAGGATGGTGTGTATAGACAGTAGTTATATAGGATGGTGTGTATAGACAGTAGTTATATAGGATGGTGTGTATAGACAGTAGTTATATAGGATGGTGTGTATAGACAGTAGTTATATAGGATGGTGTGTATAGACAGTAGTTATATAGGATGGTGTGTATAGACAGTAGTTATATAGGATGGTGTGTATAGACAGTAGTTATATAGGATGGTGTGTATAGACAGTAGTTATATAGGATGGTGTGTATAGACAGTAGTTATATAGGATGGTGTGTATAGACAGTAGTTATATAGGATGGTGTGTATAGACAGTAGTTATATAGGATGGTGTGTATAGACAGTAGTTATATAGGATGGTGTGTATAGACAGTAGTTATATAGGATGGTGTGTATAGACAGTAGTTATATAGGATGGTGTGTATAGACAGTAGTTATATAGGATGGTGTGTATAGACAGTAGTTATATAGGATGGTGTGTATAGACAGTAGTTATATAGGATGGTGTGTATAGACAGTAGTTATATAGGATGGTGTGTATAGACAGTAGTTATATAGGATGGTGTGTATAGACAGTAGTTATATAGGATGGTGTGTATAGACAGTAGTTATATAGGATGGTGTGTATAGACAGTAGTTATATAGGATGGTGTGTATAGACAGTAGTTATATAGGATGGTGTGTATAGACAGTAGTTATATAGGATGGTGTGTATAGACAGTAGTTATATAGGATGGTGTGTATAGACAGTAGTTATATAGGATGGTGTGTATAGACAGTAGTTATATAGGATGGTGTGTATAGACAGTAGTTATATAGGATGGTGTGTATAGACAGTAGTTATATAGGATGGTGTGTATAGACAGTAGTTATATAGGATGGTGTGTATAGACAGTAGTTATATAGGATGGTGTGTATAGACAGTAGTTATATAGGATGGTGTGTATAGACAGTAGTTATATAGGATGGTGTGTATAGACAGTAGTTATATAGGATGGTGTGTATAGACAGTAGTTATATAGGATGGTGTGTATAGACAGTAGTTATATAGGATGGTGTGTATAGACAGTAGTTATATAGGATGGTGTGTATAGACAGTAGTTATATAGGATGGTGTGTATAGACAGTAGTTATATAGGATGGTGTGTATAGACAGTAGTTATATAGGATGGTGTGTATAGACAGTAGTTATATAGGATGGTGTGTATAGACAGTAGTTATATAGGATGGTGTGTATAGACAGTAGTTATATAGGATGGTGTGTATAGACAGTAGTTATATAGGATGGTGTGTATAGACAGTAGTTATATAGGATGGTGTGTATAGACAGTAGTTATATAGGATGGTGTGTATAGACAGTAGTTATATAGGATGGTGTGTATAGACAGTAGTTATATAGGATGGTGTGTATAGACAGTAGTTATATAGGATGGTGTGTATAGACAGTAGTTATATAGGATGGTGTGTATAGACAGTAGTTATATAGGATGGTGTGTATAGACAGTAGTTATATAGGATGGTGTGTATAGACAGTAGTTATATAGGATGGTGTGTATAGACAGTAGTTATATAGGATGGTGTGTATAGACAGTAGTTATATAGGATGGTGTGTATAGACAGTAGTTATATAGGATGGTGTGTATAGACAGTAGTTATATAGGATGGTGTGTATAGACAGTAGTTATATAGGATGGTGTGTATAGACAGTAGTTATATAGGATGGTGTGTATAGACAGTAGTTATATAGGATGGTGTGTATAGACAGTAGTTATATAGGATGGTGTGTATAGACAGTAGTTATATAGGATGGTGTGTATAGACAGTAGTTATATAGGATGGTGTGTATAGACAGTAGTTATATAGGATGGTGTGTATAGACAGTAGTTATATAGGATGGTGTGTATAGACAGTAGTTATATAGGATGGTGTGTATAGACAGTAGTTATATAGGATGGTGTGTATAGACAGTAGTTATATAGGATGGTGTGTATAGACAGTAGTTATATAGGATGGTGTGTATAGACAGTAGTTATATAGGATGGTGTGTATAGACAGTAGTTATATAGGATGGTGTGTATAGACAGTAGTTATATAGGATGGTGTGTATAGACAGTAGTTATATAGGATGGTGTGTATAGACAGTAGTTATATAGGATGGTGTGTATAGACAGTAGTTATATAGGATGGTGTGTATAGACAGTAGTTATATAGGATGGTGTGTATAGACAGTAGTTATATAGGATGGTGTGTATAGACAGTAGTTATATAGGATGGTGTGTATAGACAGTAGTTATATAGGATGGTGTGTATAGACAGTAGTTATATAGGATGGTGTGTATAGACAGTAGTTATATAGGATGGTGTGTATAGACAGTAGTTATATAGGATGGTGTGTATAGACAGTAGTTATATAGGATGGTGTGTATAGACAGTAGTTATATAGGATGGTGTGTATAGACAGTAGTTATATAGGATGGTGTGTATAGACAGTAGTTATATAGGATGGTGTGTATAGACAGTAGTTATATAGGATGGTGTGTATAGACAGTAGTTATATAGGATGGTGTGTATAGACAGTAGTTATATAGGATGGTGTGTATAGACAGTAGTTATATAGGATGGTGTGTATAGACAGTAGTTATATAGGATGGTGTGTATAGACAGTAGTTATATAGGATGGTGTGTATAGACAGTAGTTATATAGGATGGTGTGTATAGACAGTAGTTATATAGGATGGTGTGTATAGACAGTAGTTATATAGGATGGTGTGTATAGACAGTAGTTATATAGGATGGTGTGTATAGACAGTAGTTATATAGGATGGTGTGTATAGACAGTAGTTATATAGGATGGTGTGTATAGACAGTAGTTATATAGGATGGTGTGTATAGACAGTAGTTATATAGGATGGTGTGTATAGACAGTAGTTATATAGGATGGTGTGTATAGACAGTAGTTATATAGGATGGTGTGTATAGACAGTAGTTATATAGGATGGTGTGTATAGACAGTAGTTATATAGGATGGTGTGTATAGACAGTAGTTATATAGGATGGTGTGTATAGACAGTAGTTATATAGGATGGTGTGTATAGACAGTAGTTATATAGGATGGTGTGTATAGACAGTAGTTATATAGGATGGTGTGTATAGACAGTAGTTATATAGGATGGTGTGTATAGACAGTAGTTATATAGGATGGTGTGTATAGACAGTAGTTATATAGGATGGTGTGTATAGACAGTAGTTATATAGGATGGTGTGTATAGACAGTAGTTATATAGGATGGTGTGTATAGACAGTAGTTATATAGGATGGTGTGTATAGACAGTAGTTATATAGGATGGTGTGTATAGACAGTAGTTATATAGGATGGTGTGTATAGACAGTAGTTATATAGGATGGTGTGTATAGACAGTAGTTATATAGGATGGTGTGTATAGACAGTAGTTATATAGGATGGTGTGTATAGACAGTAGTTATATAGGATGGTGTGTATAGACAGTAGTTATATAGGATGGTGTGTATAGACAGTAGTTATATAGGATGGTGTGTATAGACAGTAGTTATATAGGATGGTGTGTATAGACAGTAGTTATATAGGATGGTGTGTATAGACAGTAGTTATATAGGATGGTGTGTATAGACAGTAGTTATATAGGATGGTGTGTATAGACAGTAGTTATATAGGATGGTGTGTATAGACAGTAGTTATATAGGATGGTGTGTATGTATAGACAGTAGTTATATAGGATGGTGTGTATAGACAGTAGTTATATAGGATGGTGTGTATAGACAGTAGTTATATAGGATGGTGTGTATAGACAGTAGTTATATAGGATGGTGTGTATAGACAGTAGTTATATAGGATGGTGTGTATAGACAGTAGTTATATAGGATGGTGTGTATAGACAGTAGTTATATAGGATGGTGTGTATAGACAGTAGTTATATAGGATGGTGTGTATAGACAGTAGTTATATAGGATGGTGTGTATAGACAGTAGTTATATAGGATGGTGTGTATAGACAGTAGTTATATAGGATGGTGTGTATAGACAGTAGTTATATAGGATGGTGTGTATAGACAGTAGTTATATAGGATGGTGTGTATAGACAGTAGTTATATAGGATGGTGTGTATAGACAGTAGTTATATAGGATGGTGTGTATAGACAGTAGTTATATAGGATGGTGTGTATAGACAGTAGTTATATAGGATGGTGTGTATAGACAGTAGTTATATAGGATGGTGTGTATAGACAGTAGTTATATAGGATGGTGTGTATAGACAGTAGTTATATAGGATGGTGTGTATAGACAGTAGTTATATAGGATGGTGTGTATAGACAGTAGTTATATAGGATGGTGTGTATAGACAGTAGTTATATAGGATGGTGTGTATAGACAGTAGTTATATAGGATGGTGTGTATAGACAGTAGTTATATAGGATGGTGTGTATAGACAGTAGTTATATAGGATGGTGTGTATAGACAGTAGTTATATAGGATGGTGTGTATAGACAGTAGTTATATAGGATGGTGTGTATAGACAGTAGTTATATAGGATGGTGTGTATAGACAGTAGTTATATAGGATGGTGTGTGTATAGACAGTAGTTATATAGGATGGTGTGTATAGACAGTAGTTATATAGGATGGTGTGTATAGACAGTAGTTATATAGGATGGTGTGTATAGACAGTAGTTATATAGGATGGTGTGTATAGACAGTAGTTATATAGGATGGTGTGTATAGACAGTAGTTATATAGGATGGTGTGTATAGACAGTAGTTATATAGGATGGTGTGTATAGACAGTAGTTATATAGGATGGTGTGTATAGACAGTAGTTATATAGGATGGTGTGTATAGACAGTAGTTATATAGGATGGTGTGTATAGACAGTAGTTATATAGGATGGTGTGTATAGACAGTAGTTATATAGGATGGTGTGTATAGACAGTAGTTATATAGGATGGTGTGTATAGACAGTAGTTATATAGGATGGTGTGTATAGACAGTAGTTATATAGGATGGTGTGTATAGACAGTAGTTATATAGGATGGTGTGTATAGACAGTAGTTATATAGGATGGTGTGTATAGACAGTAGTTATATAGGATGGTGTGTATAGACAGTAGTTATATAGGATGGTGTGTATAGACAGTAGTTATATAGGATGGTGTGTATAGACAGTAGTTATATAGGATGGTGTGTATAGACAGTAGTTATATAGGATGGTGTGTATAGACAGTAGTTATATAGGATGGTGTGTATAGACAGTAGTTATATAGGATGGTGTGTATAGACAGTAGTTATATAGGATGGTGTGTATAGACAGTAGTTATATAGGATGGTGTGTATAGACAGTAGTTATATAGGATGGTGTGTATAGACAGTAGTTATATAGGATGGTGTGTATAGACAGTAGTTATATAGGATGGTGTGTATAGACAGTAGTTATATAGGATGGTGTGTATAGACAGTAGTTATATAGGATGGTGGTATAGACAGTAGTTATATAGGATGGTGTGTATAGACAGTAGTTATATAGGATGGTGTGTATAGACAGTAGTTATATAGGATGGTGTGTATAGACAGTAGTTATATAGGATGGTGTGTATAGACAGTAGTTATATAGGATGGTGTGTATAGACAGTAGTTATATAGGATGGTGTGTATAGACAGTAGTTATATAGGATGGTGTGTATAGACAGTAGTTATATAGGATGGTGTGTATAGACAGTAGTTATATAGGATGGTGTGTATAGACAGTAGTTATATAGGATGGTGTGTATAGACAGTAGTTATATAGGATGGTGTGTATAGACAGTAGTTATATAGGATGGTGTGTATAGACAGTAGTTATATAGGATGGTGTGTATAGACAGTAGTTATATAGGATGGTGTGTATAGACAGTAGTTATATAGGATGGTGTGTATAGACAGTAGTTATATAGGATGGTGTGTATAGACAGTAGTTATATAGGATGGTGTGTATGTATAGACAGTAGTTATATAGGATGGTGTGTATAGACAGTATAGACAGTAGTTATATAGGATGGTGGTATAGACAGTAGTTATATAGGATGGTGTGTATAGACAGTAGTTATATAGGATGGTGTGTATAGACAGTAGTTATATAGGATGGTGTGTATAGACAGTAGTTATATAGGATGGTGTGTATAGACAGTAGTTATATAGGATGGTGTGTATAGACAGTAGTTATATAGGATGGTGTGTATAGACAGTAGTTATATAGGATGGTGTGTATAGACAGTAGTTATATAGGATGGTGTGTATAGACAGTAGTTATATAGGATGGTGTGTATAGACAGTAGTTATATAGGAGGGTGTGTATAGACAGTAGTTATATAGGATGGTGTGTATAGACAGTAGTTATATAGGATGGTGTGTATAGACAGTAGTTATATAGGATGGTGTGTATAGACAGTAGTTATATAGGATGGTGTGTATAGACAGTAGTTATATAGGATGGTGTGTATAGACAGTAGTTATATAGGATGGTGTGTATAGACAGTAGTTATATAGGATGGTGTGTATAGACAGTAGTTATATAGGATGGTGTGTATAGACAGTAGTTATATAGGATGGTGTGTATAGACAGTAGTTATATAGGATGGTGTGTATAGACAGTAGTTATATAGGATGGTGTGTATAGACAGTAGTTATATAGGATGGTGTGTATAGACAGTAGTTATATAGGATGGTGTGTATAGACAGTAGTTATATAGGATGGTGTGTATAGACAGTAGTTATATAGGATGGTGTGTATAGACAGTAGTTATATAGGATGGTGTGTATAGACAGTAGTTATATAGGATGGTGTGTATAGACAGTAGTTATATAGGATGGTGTGTATAGACAGTAGTTATATAGGATGGTGTGTATAGACAGTAGTTATATAGGATGGTGTGTATAGACAGTAGTTATATAGGATGGTGTGTATAGACAGTAGTTATATAGGATGGTGTGTATAGACAGTAGTTATATAGGATGGTGTGTATAGACAGTAGTTATATAGGATGGTGTGTATAGACAGTATAGACAGTAGTTATATAGGATGGTGTGTATAGACAGTAGTTATATAGGATGGTGTGTATAGACAGTAGTTATATAGGATGGTGTGTATAGACAGTAGTTATATAGGATGGTGTGTATAGACAGTAGTTATATAGGATGGTGTGTATAGACAGTAGTTATATAGGATGGTGTGTATAGACAGTAGTTATATAGGATGGTGTGTGTATAGACAGTAGTTATATAGGATGGTGTGTATAGACAGTAGTTATATAGGATGGTGTGTATAGACAGTAGTTATATAGGATGGTGTGTATAGACAGTAGTTATATAGGATGGTGTGTATAGACAGTAGTTATATAGGATGGTGTGTATAGACAGTAGTTATATAGGATGGTGTGTATAGACAGTAGTTATATAGGATGGTGTGTATAGACAGTAGTTATATAGGATGGTGTGTATAGACAGTAGTTATATAGGATGGTGTGTATAGACAGTAGTTATATAGGATGGTGTGTATAGACAGTAGTTATATAGGATGGTGTGTATAGACAGTAGTTATATAGGATGGTGTGTATAGACAGTAGTTATATAGGATGGTGTGTATAGACAGTAGTTATATAGGATGGTGTGTATAGACAGTAGTTATATAGGATGGTGTGTATAGACAGTAGTTATATAGGATGGTGTGTATAGACAGTAGTTATATAGGATGGTGTGTATAGACAGTAGTTATATAGGATGGTGTGTATAGACAGTAGTTATATAGGATGGTGTGTATAGACAGTAGTTATATAGGATGGTGTGTATAGACAGTAGTTATATAGGAGGGTGTGTATAGACAGTAGTTATATAGGATGGTGTGTATAGACAGTAGTTATATAGGATGGTGTGTATAGACAGTAGTTATATAGGATGGTGTGTATAGACAGTAGTTATATAGGATGGTGTGTATAGACAGTAGTTATATAGGATGGTGTGTATAGACAGTAGTTATATAGGATGGTGTGTATAGACAGTAGTTATATAGGATGGTGTGTATAGACAGTAGTTATATAGGATTGTGTGTATAGACAGTAGTTATATAGGATGGTGGCTATAGACAGTAGTTATATAGGATGGTGTGTATAGACAGTAGTTATATAGGAGGGTGTGTATAGACAGTAGTTATATAGGATGGTGTGTATAGACAGTAGTTATATAGGATGGTGTGTATAGACAGTAGTTATATAGGATGGTGGCTATAGACAGTAGTTATATAGGATGGTGTGTATAGACAGTAGTTATATAGGAGGGTGTGTATAGACAGTAGTTATATAGGATGGTGTGTATAGACAGTAGTTATATAGGATGGTGTGTATAGACAGTATAGACAGTAGTTATATAGGATGGTGGCTATAGACAGTATAGACAGTAGTTATATAGGATGGTGTGTATAGACAGTATAGACAGTAGTTATATAGGATGGTGTGTATAGACAGTATAGACAGTAGTTATATAGGATGGTGGCTATAGACAGTAGTTATATAGGATGGTGTGTATAGACAGTAGTTATATAGGATGGTGTGTATAGACAGTAGTTATATAGGATGGTGTGTATAGACAGTAGTTATATAGGATGGTGTGTATAGACAGTAGTTATATAGGATGGTGTGTATAGACAGTAGTTATATAGGATGGTGTGTATAGACAGTAGTTATATAGGATGGTGGCTATAGACAGTAGTTATATAGGATGGTGTGTATAGACAGTAGTTATATAGGATGGTGTGTATAGACAGTAGTTATATAGGAGGGTGTGTATAGACAGTAGTTATATAGGATGGTGTGTATAGACAGTAGTTATATAGGATGGTGTGTATAGACAGTAGTTATATAGGATGGTGTGTATAGACAGTAGTTATATAGGATGGTGTGTATAGACAGTAGTTATATAGGATGGTGTGTATAGACAGTAGTTATATAGGATGGTGTGTATAGACAGTAGTTATATAGGATGGTGTGTATAGACAGTAGTTATATAGGATGGTGTGTATAGACAGTAGTTATATAGGATGGTGTGTATAGACAGTATAGACAGTAGTTATATAGGATGGTGTGTATAGACAGTGGTTATATAGGAGGGTGTGTATAGACAGTAGTTATATAGGATGGTGTGTATAGACAGTAGTTATATAGGATGGTGTGTATAGACAGTAGTTATATAGGATGGTGTGTGTATAGACAGTAGTTATATAGGATGGTGTGTATAGACAGTAGTTATATAGGATGGTGTGTGTATAGACAGTAGTTATATAGGATGGTGTGTATAGACAGTAGTTATATAGGATGGTGTGTATAGACAGTAGTTATATAGGATGGTGTGTATAGACAGTAGTTATATAGGATGGTGTGTATAGACAGTAGTTATATAGGATGGTGTGTATAGACAGTAGTTATATAGGATGGTGTGTATAGACAGTAGTTATATAGGATGGTGTGTATAGACAGTAGTTATATAGGATGGTGTGTATAGACAGTAGTTATATAGGATGGTGTGTATAGACAGTAGTTATATAGGATGGTGTGTATAGACAGTAGTTATATAGGATTGTGTGTATAGACAGTAGTTATATAGGAGGGTGTGTATAGACAGTAGTTATATAGGATGGTGTGTATAGACAGTAGTTATATAGGATGGTGTGTATAGACAGTAGTTATATAGGATGGTGTGTATAGACAGTAGTTATATAGGATGGTGTGTATAGACAGTAGTTATATAGGATGGTGTGTATAGACAGTAGTTATATAGGATGGTGTGTATAGACAGTAGTTATATAGGATGGTGTGTACAGACAGTAGTTATATAGGATGGTGTGTATAGACAGTAGTTATATAGGAGGGTGTGTATAGACAGTAGTTATATAGGATGGTGTGTATAGACAGTAGTTATATAGGATGGTGTGTATAGACAGTAGTTATATAGGATGGTGGCTATAGACAGTAGTTATATAGGATGGTGTGTATAGACAGTAGTTATATAGGATGGTGTGTATAGACAGTAGTTATATAGGATGGTGTGTATAGACAGTAGTTATATAGGATGGTGTGTATAGACAGTAGTTATATAGGATTGTGTGTATAGACAGTAGTTATATAGGATGGTGGTATAGACAGTAGTTATATAGGATGGTGTGTATAGACAGTAGTTATATAGGAGGGTGTGTATAGACAGTAGTTATATAGGATGGTGTGTATAGACAGTAGTTATATAGGATTGTGTGTATAGACAGTAGTTATATAGGATGGTGGCTATAGACAGTAGTTATATAGGATGGTGTGTATAGACAGTAGTTATATAGGAGGGTGTGTATAGACAGTAGTTATATAGGATGGTGTGTATAGACAGTAGTTATATAGGATGGTGTGTATAGACAGTATAGACAGTAGTTATATAGGATGGTGTGTATAGACAGTAGTTATATAGGATGGTGGTATAGACAGTAGTTATATAGGATGGTGTGTATAGACAGTAGTTATATAGGATGGTGTGTATAGACAGTAGTTATATAGGATGGTGTGTATAGACAGTAGTTATATAGGATGGTGTGTATAGACAGTAGTTATATAGGATGGTGTGTATAGACAGTAGTTATATAGGATGGTGTGTATAGACAGTAGTTATATAGGATGGTGTGTATAGACAGTAGTTATATAGGATGGTGTGTATAGACAGTAGTTATATAGGATGGTGTGTATAGACAGTAGTTATATAGGATGGTGTGTATAGACAGTAGTTATATAGGATGGTGTGTATAGACAGTAGTTATATAGGATTGTGTGTATAGACAGTAGTTATATAGGATGGTGTGTATAGACAGTAGTTATATAGGATGGTGTGTATAGACAGTAGTTATATAGGATGGTGTGTATAGACAGTAGTTATATAGGATGGTGTGTATAGACAGTAGTTATATAGGATGTGTGTGTATAGACAGTAGTTATATAGGATGGTGTGTATAGACAGTAGTTATATAGGATGGTGTGTATAGACAGTAGTTATATAGGATGGTGTGTATAGACAGTAGTTATATAGGATGGTGTGTATAGACAGTAGTTATATATGATGGTGTGTATAGACAGTAGTAATATAGGATGGTGTGTATAGACAGTAGTTATATAGGATTGTGTGTATAGACAGTAGTTATATAGGAGGGTGTGTATAGACAGTAGTTATATAGGATGGTGTGTATAGACAGTAGTTATATAGGATGGTGTGTATAGACAGTAGTTATATAGGATTGTGTGTATAGACAGTAGTTATATAGGATGGTGGCTATAGACAGTAGTTATATAGGATGGTGTGTATAGACAGTAGTTATATAGGAGGGTGTGTATAGACAGTAGTTATATAGGATGGTGTGTATAGACAGTAGTTATATAGGATTGTGTGTATAGACAGTAGTTATATAGGATGGTGGCTATAGACAGTAGTTATATAGGATGGTGTGTATAGACAGTAGTTATATAGGAGGGTGTGTATAGACAGTAGTTATATAGGATGGTGTGTATAGACAGTAGTTATATAGGATGGTGTGTATAGACAGTATAGACAGTAGTTATATAGGATGGTGTGTATAGACAGTAGTTATATAGGATGGTGGCTATAGACAGTAGTTATATAGGATGGTGTGTATAGACAGTAGTTATATAGGATGGTGTGTACAGACAGTAGTTATATAGGATGGTGTGTATAGACAGTAGTTATATAGGATGGTGTGTATAGACAGTAGTTATATAGGATGGTGTGTATAGACAGTAGTTATATAGGATGGTGTGTATAGACAGTAGTTATATAGGATGGTGTGTATAGACAGTAGTTATATAGGATGGTGTGTATAGACAGTAGTTATATAGGATGGTGTGTATAGACAGTAGTTATATAGGATGGTGTGTATAGACAGTAGTTATATAGGATGGTGTGTATAGACAGTAGTTATATAGGATGGTGTGTATAGACAGTAGTTATATAGGATGGTGTGTATAGACAGTAGTTATATAGGATGGTGTGTATAGACAGTAGTTATATAGGATGGTGTGTATAGACAGTAGTTATATAGGATGGTGGCTATAGACAGTAGTTATATACGATGGTGTGTATAGACAGTAGTTATATAGGATGGTGGCTATAGACAGTAGTTATATAGGATGGTGTGTATAGACAGTAGTTATATAGGATGGTGTGTATAGACAGTAGTTATATAGGATGGTGTGTATAGACAGTAGTTATATAGGATGGTGTGTATAGACAGTAGTTATATAGGATTGTGTGTATAGACAGTAGTTATATAGGATGGTGGCTATAGACAGTAGTTATATAGGATGGTGTGTATAGACAGTAGTTATATAGGATGGTGTGTATAGACAGTAGTTATATAGGATGGTGTGTATAGACAGTAGTTATATAGGATGGTGGCTATAGACAGTAGTTATATAGGATGGTGTGTATAGACAGTAGTTATATAGGATGGTGTGTATAGACAGTAGTTATATAGGATGGTGTGTATAGACAGTAGTTATATAGGATGGTGTGTATAGACAGTAGTTATATAGGATGGTGTGTATAGACAGTAGTTATATAGGATGGTGTGTACAGACAGTAGTTATATAGGATGGTGTGTATAGACAGTAGTTATATAGGATGGTGTGTATAGACAGTAGTTATATAGAATGGTGTGTATAGACAGTAGTTATATAGGATGGTGTGTATAGACAGTATAGACAGTAGTTATATAGGAGGGTGTGTATAGACAGTAGTTATATAGGATGGTGTGTATAGACAGTAGTTATATAGGATGGTGTGTATAGACAGTAGTTATATAGGATGGTGTGTATAGACAGTAGTTATATAGGATGGTGTGTATAGACAGTAGTTATATAGGATGGTGGCTATAGACAGTAGTTATATAGGAGGGTGTGTATAGACAGTAGTTATATAGGATGGTGTGTATAGACAGTAGTTATATAGGATGGTGTGTATAGACAGTAGTTATATAGGATGGTGTGTATAGACAGTAGTTATATAGGATGGTGTGTATAGACAGTAGTTATATAGGATGGTGGCTATAGACAGTAGTTATATAGGATGGTGTGTATAGACAGTAGTTATATAGGATGGTGTGTATAGACAGTAGTTATATAGGATGGTGTGTATAGACAGTAGTTATATAGGATGGTGTGTATAGACAGTAGTTATATAGGATGGTGTGTATAGACAGTATAGACAGTAGTTATATAGGATGGTGTGTATAGACAGTAGTTATATAGGATGGTGTGTATAGACAGTAGTTATATAGGATGGTGTGTACAGACAGTAGTTATATAGGATGGTGTGTACAGACAGTAGTTATACAGGATGGTGTGTATAGACAGTAGTTATATAGGATGGTGTGTATAGACAGTAGTTATATAGGATGGTGTGTATAGACAGTAGTTATATAGGATGGTGTGTATAGACAGTAGTTATATAGGATGGTGTGTATAGACAGTAGTTATATAGGATGGTGTGTATAGACAGTAGTTATATAGGATGGTGTGTATAGACAGTAGTTATATAGGATGGTGTGTATAGACAGTAGTTATATAGGATGGTGTGTATAGACAGTAGTTATATAGGATGGTGTGTATAGAAAGTGAGTTATATAGATGGTGTGGTATAGACAGTAGTTTATATAGGATGGTGGCTATAGACAGTATTATATAGGATTGTGTGTATAGACAGTAGTTATATAAGATGGTGGCTATAGACGTAGTGATATAGGATTGTGTGTATAGACAGTAGTTATATAGGAGGGTGTGTATAGAAGTAGTTATATAGGATGGTGTGTATAGACAGTAGTTATATAGATGGTGTGTATAGACAGTAGTTATATAGGATTGTGTGTATAGACCAGTAGTTATATAGGATGGTGGCTATAGACAGTAGTTATATAGGATGGTGTGTATAGACAGTAGTTATATAGGATGGTGTGTGTATAGACAGTAGTTATATAGGATGGTGTTTATAGACAGTAGTTATATAGGATGGTGTGTATAGACAGTAGTTATATAGGATGGTGTGTATAGACAGTAGTTATATCGGATGGTGTGTATAGACAGTAGTTATAATAGGATGGTGGCTATAGACAGTAGTTATATAGGATGGTGTGTATAGACAGTATAGACAGTAGTTATATAGGATGGTGTGTATAGACAGTAGTTACATAGGATGGTGTGTATAGACAATAGTTATATAGGATGGTGTGTATAGACAGTAGTTATAAAGGATGAGCCTTGGCTGGAATATAGTATAAACATATGAAGTGGGGAAAACAGTATGTAAACATTATTAAAGTGACCAGTTGTCAAGCCTACTTCCACTGCCTCTCTCCAGCACTCGAAGTCGCCGGACAACTGACTACCAGTCCTGGCACCATCATTACACACACCTGCTCCCCATCATTACACACACCTGCTCCCCATCATTACACACACCTGCTCCCCATCATTAACACACCTGCTCCCCATCATTACACACACCTGTTCCCATCACTACACACTCCTTCTCCCCATCATTACACACACCTGTTCCCCATCATCACATGCACCAAGTCCCATCATTACACACACCTGCTCCTCATCATTACACACACCTGTTACCCATCATTACACATACCTGCTCCCCATCATTACACATACCTGCTCCCATCATTACACACACCTGTTCCCATTATTACACACACCTGCTCCCCATCATTACACATACCTGCTCCTATCATTACACATACCTACTCCCCATCATTACACACACCTGCTCCCCATCATTACACACACCTGCTCCCCATCATTACACACACCTGCTTCCCATCATTACACACACCTACTCCCCATCTTTACAACACACCTACTCCCCATCTTTACACACACCTTCACCCTTCTAGATGGTAGCAGGGTGAACAGGCCGTGGCTCGGATGGCTGAGGTCCTTGATGATATTCAAGATGGTTGCAGGATGAACAGGCCGTGGCTCAGGTTGCTGACGTCCTTGATGATATTCTTGGCCTTCTTGTGACACCAGGGATTGTAGATGTCCCGGAGGGCAGGCAGTGTGTCCCCAGTGACCCGCTGGGCTGCTGACACCACCCTCTGGGGAATACTGTGGTTGCAGTTGCCAAACCAGGTGGTGATATAGCACAACAGGAGGCTCTCAATGGTGCATGTGTAGTAGTTTGTGAGGGTCTTAGGGGCCAAGCCAAATTTCTTCAGCCTCCTGAGGTTGAAGAGGCGCTGTTGCACCTTCTTCACCACACTGTCTGAGGAACTTGAAGCTTTCCACCTTCTCCACTGCGGTCCCGTCGATGTGGTTGGAGCCCCTCCATCAGAGCCCTCACCTCCTCCCTGTAGGCCGTCTCGCCATTGTTGGTAATCAAGCCTACCACTGTTGTGTCATCTGCAAACTTATGATTGATTTGGAGGCGTGCGTGGCCACACAGTCATGGGTGAAAAGGGAGTACAGGACGGGGCTGAGCATGCACCCTTGTGGGGCACCCTTGTTGATGATCAGCGTAGCAGAGGTGTTGATGCCTACCTTCACCATCTTGGGGCGGCCTGTCAAGAAGTCCAGGACCCAGTTGCACACGGCGTGGTTCAGACCCAGGGCCACAAGCATAATGATGAGCTTGGAGGGCACTATGGTGTTGAAGGATGAGCTGAAGTCGATGAACAGCATTCTTACATAGGTATTTCAGGCAGCAGGTAACCTAGGAGTTAGAGCATTGGGCCAGTAACCGAAAAGGAAAGGGAGAGATCGAATATGTCTGTAAACACAGCTAGTCTTAACATACTCTCAGGGCGCGGCTATGCATGCCGTCTGGTGCCGGCAGACTTGCGAGGGTTACACACTTAAATGTCTTACTGACTTCGGTTAGTGTCCGTTTATTGTGTGTAAAACGATCTGTTAAATGTCTTGTGTATCCTCCAGAAACTCTATTACCCCAGGCCATCATCAACACTGACATTTTTATGTTGATATTCGAGAGCTCCTACAGTAGTGTGAATAAATGTATTGAGTCTGGATTGGCCAGCACTGGGTGTCTTGTGTTACTAATCATTATCTGCTGTCTGTCTTTTTTCTGAACAATTAAGCTGTCAGCTCAGGCATATTTCTCTCTCTCTCTCTCTCTCTCTCAAAAATTGGCCAGATTGTGTACTAATGGTGGATGTGCTGACCATAATTGATCCAGAATCTTGGCCACTATTTTCAAACCCACATTCTTACCCTCCATTTCTGACTATTTTATTCATGTCTCACAGTTTGTAAATGGTTACCCTCACAGTCTTTAAATGCTTAAGTTACACAGTTACCCTCACAGTCTGTTTACAATCATACAGAACATCTTTGGTAACACTTCTTGGCCTTACAGTGGAGAGTTCTGGTGAAATGCAATCAGACAAGTTTACTCCCATTCCAGGACCTCTCACAGTACTGTAGGGCTGTGCTCACGTGCAGGGGAACCATGGCACTTTCCCCAATCTCACATTCTCTGTGACAGTTACTATGACCTCCTAACACGTGACCCCTGATCCCAGTCCACTCCCTCTGTCTCTACAACATTGGTCTGCACCATACTGTGCTGTCTATTATTAATGATGGGCAAATGTCAGGCCTGAAAAGGCCTGCATTGTGGGCTGGGTGAAAGAGGCTGTGTCCTAACCAGTGTCTCTCTCTCTCTTTCTCTCCCTCTTTCTCTCCCCTCTCGACCGCACATAGCCAAGTGTGTCCCACTACTGTGATCCTCTGTGTGAAATCTTTCTACACTGCAAACAATGCTACCAATACATACATCCACAAGATTACTCCCCACTGTTCTCTAGCAGAAAGGAAATGCAATACAATGCATGTGCAGTTATTTAGTAATTAACATGTTCAATCATTCAATTCAGAGAGAGGGGAGAGACAGGGGGGGAGAGAGAGAGAGAGAGAGAGAGAGGGGAGAGAGAGAGAGAGAGAGAGAGAGAGAGGGGAGAGACAAGGGGGGGAGAGACGGGGGAGAGAGAGAAGAGGAAGAGAGAGAGAGAGAGAGAGAGAGAGAGAGAGAGAGAGAGGAGAGACAGAGGGGGGGAGAGAGGGAGGGGAGAGACAGGGG
>NC_034188.2:86154091-86219978 GCF_002021735.2 Oncorhynchus kisutch | reverse complement strand
GAGAGAGAGAACACCAAATAATGCATGCAGAGCAGAATTAGGCCGATACCCACTAATTATCCAAATCCAGAAAAGGCCCGTTAAATTCTACAACCACCTAAAAAGAAGTGATTCCCAAACCTTCCATAACAAAGCCATCACCTACAGAGAGATTAACCTGGAGAAGAGTCCCCTAAGCAAGCTGGTCCTGGGGCTCTGTTCACAAACACAAACACACCCAACAGAGCCCCAGGACAGCAGCACAATTTGACCCAACCAAATCATGAGAAAACAAAAGATAATTACTTGACACATTGGAAAGAATTAACAAAAAAACAGAGCAAGCTAAGAATGCTATTTGGCCGTAAACAGAGAGTACACAGCGGCAGAATACCTGACCACTGTGACTGACCCAAACTTAAGGAAAGCTTTGACTATGTACAGACTCAGTGAGCATAGCCTTGCTATTTAGAAAGGCCACCGTAGGCAGACATGGCTCTCAAGAGAAGACAGGCTATGTGCTCACTGCCCACAAAATGAGGTGGAAACTGATCTGCACTTCCTAACCTCCTGCCCAATGTATGACCATATTAGAGAGACATATTTCCCTCAGATTACACAGATTCACAAAGAATTCGAAAACAAATCCAATTTTGATAAACTCCCATATCTACTGGGTGAAATTCCACAGTGTGCCATCACAGCAGCAAGATTTGTGACCTGTTGCCACGAGAAAAGGGCAACCAGTGAAGAACACACACCATTGTAAATACAACCCATATTTATGCTTATTTATTTTCCCTTGTGTACTTTAACCATTTGTACATTGTTACAACACTGTATATATATATATAATATGACATTTGTAATGTCTTTATTGTTTTGAAACTTCTGTATGTGTAATGTTTACTGTTCATTTTTATTGTTTATTTCACTTTATATATTATCTACCTCACTTGCTTTGGCAATGTTAACATATGTTTCCCATGCCAATAAAGCCCCTGAATTGAATTGAGAGAGAGAGAGAGAGAAAGACAGAAAGAGACAGAAAGAGACAGAAAGAGAGAGAGACAGAAAGAGAGAGAAAGCAGGAGAGAGAAAGATGGAGAGAGACAGAGAGAGGGGAAGGGAGAGGGAGAAGAAAGAGACAGAGACAGAGAGAAAGAGAACTGCCCACCAGGGATACGAGAGTGGCTTCAATCAAGATCGCAAATTTATTTTGTGTTGAACCTTTATTAACCCCCACAGAAGTCCCCACAGAAGCCCCCCCAGCCAATTGTGCGCTGCCCTATGGGACTCCCGATCACGGTCGGTTGTGAAACAGCTCGGGATCAAATCCGGGTCTGTAGTGACGCCACTAGCACTGCACCACTCGGGAGGCCAATAGCGGTGTATCATCAGTTACACAGATGAGAGGGGGAGTGTGTGTGTGTGTGTGTGTGTGTGTGTGTGTGTGTGTGTGTGTGTGGCAGATTAGCTTACTGTCTCTGTCATCATTCAGGGCCAGTAAATCTGCAGTAGTCTGCTGTCTATTATAATCAGCTGCTCTGACTCTCTCCCTCTCACACACTGAAATGATGCAGTACCTCTGCTGTACTACACTGACCTCCTCTGGCCAAGCTGGGACACTGCAGTGACTGTGTAGTGGAGCAATAGTATAGCCTACCAGCTCTCACAGTCTCACAGTCTCTCAGTCTCACAGTCTGACAGTCTCACAGGCTCACAGTCTGACAGTCTGACAGTCCCACAGGCTCACAGTCTCACAGTCTGACAGTCTCTCAGTCTCACAGTCTCACAGTCTCTCAGTCTCACAGTCTGACAGTCTCTCAGTCTCTCAGTCTCACAGTCTGACACTCTGACAGTCTCACAATCTCACAGTCTGACAGTCTCACAGTCTTGCAGTCTGACAGTCTCACAGTCTCACAGTCTGACAGTCTCTCGGTCTCACAGTCTGACAGTCTCACAGTCTGACAGTCTCTCGGTCTCTCGGTCTCACAGTCGGACAGTCTCACAGTCTGACAGTCTCTCAGTCTGACAGTCTCTCAGTCTGACAGTCTCTCGGTCTCTCGGTCTCACAGTCGGACAGTCTCACAGTCTGACAGTCTCTCAGTCTGACAGTCTCTCAGTCTCTCAGTCTCACAGTCTCACAGTCTCTCGGTCTCTCAGTCCCACGGTCTCACGGTGTTTAAGGTATATTTTAGACATTAACTACAATTTTTAAGGTTAGGCATTAACTAAAAATGATTCAGGTTAGTCACTAAGAGTTAAGATTTGGGATAAGCTTAAAACACAAATATCAGCTACAAACTTTCTATCGCTGGAATTTTCTGTTTGCAACCTTTGGAATCAGAGGTAGATGCTTACGCCCATCCGCCATTCCTGTCCACAACGCCCGAGAAAAACTGGCATCTACCTGAAGGTAACAGCGCTCACTGTTGCCCCTAGTGGCCAGTTTCCACGTCATCTCCCAACGTCCTCAGACATGGATGGACGTCGACTACTGACTTGTATCACGAGTGACCTGGCTGTGTATAGCACCATAGAACCTATCACCACAGTTACTGGCTGTGTATAGCACCATAGAACCTATCACCACGGTTACATCCAAACAGTCTTATTACCTGGCTGTGTATAGCACCATAGAACATATCACCACGGTTACTGGCTGTGTATAGCACCATAGAACCTATCACCACGGTTACATCCAAACAGTCTTATTACCTGGCTGTGTATAGCACCATAGAACCTATCACCGCGGTTACTGGCTGTATATAGCACCATAGAACCTATCACCACGGTTACATCCAAACAGTCTTATTACCTGGCTGTGTATAGCACCATAGAACCTATCACCGCGGTTACTGGCTGTATATAGCACCATAGAACCTATCACCACGGTTACATCCAAACAGTCGAAAGATTCTAACTCTCCTTCAAATGCAACAATCTGAAAACAGAGTAAATGAGAGAAACATTCGCGATGAATTACCTTTCACCTGTCATTAGTCAGTGCAGATGAGAGAACAGAGACAGGAAGACACTTTCAAGCCATTGAAATGTTCCCAACTTTGTCAGTTCTGTAATATTTGGTTGAAGTATTTGTCTATGTTGAACCTTTTTATAAGGTAACTCAAGAGAAAACACAAGTAAGCTGGTGTCAAATCCTAGATGCCATTGTCTGTCGTTATGCCCTTGAGCAAGGCACTTAAACCCCACAACAACAACTGCTTCAGGGCGTCCAGTATAGCAGCCCACTGTGTCACCCTCTCCAACATAGGTATGTGTCAGGTTTGGGATAAAGCGAAAGTCACATTTGCATTGGACTTTGTGTACAAAATTGACGAATACAGTGATGTTAATGTTACAGGATGACTGCAGTTGAATTAGAACACACTGCAGTTGAATTAGAACACACTGCAGTTGAATTAGAACACACTGCAGTTGAATTAGAACACACTGCAGTTGAATTAGAACACACTGCAGTTGAATTAAAACACACTGCAGTTGAATTAGAACACACTGCAGTTGAATTAGAACACACTGCAGTTGAATTAGAACACACTGCAGTTGAATTAGAACACACTGCAGTTGAATTAAACACACTGCAGTTGAATTAGAACACACTGCAGTTGAATTAGAACACACTGCAGTTGAATTAAAACACACTGCAGTTGAATTAGAACACACTGCAGTTGAATTAGAACACACTGCAGTTGAATTAAAACACACTGCAGTTGAATTAGAACACACTGCAGTTGAATTAGAACACACTGCAGTTGAATTAAAACACACTGCAGTTGAATTAAAACACACTGCAGTTGAATTAAAACACACTGCAGTTGAATTAAAACACACTGCAGTTGAATTAAAACACACTGCAGTTGAATTAAAACACACTGCAGTTGAATTAAAACACACTGCAGTTGAATTAGAACACACTGCAGTTGAATTAAAACACACTGCAGTTGAATAAAACACACTGCAGTTGAATTAAAACACACTGCAGTTGAATTAAAACACACTGCAGTTGAATTAAAACACACTGCAGTTGAATTAGAACACACTGCAGTTGAATTAAAACACACTGCAGTTGAATTAAAACACACTGCAGTTGAATTAAAACGCATTGCAGTTGCAAAAACACACCACAAGATGAAGTAATAGATCAACCCTTTTCTATAAGAGTCGCAACACTTCATGAAATTATAGACAGCAGCAATCAATAATGCTGATAAATCACATGTTAACATTTTTTTTTTAAAGAAGCTCATTTCAGTGTCGCACACGACTCCAACACCATCATTACGTTTTCCAACGACACGATAGGTAGTCACCTGATCACCGACGAGGATGAGACAGACTACAGGGAGGAGGTCAGAGACCTGGCAGTGTTGTGCCAGGAAAACCACCTCTCCCTCAATGTCAGTAAGACTAAATGAGCTGATCGTGGACTACAGGAAATGGAGGGGCGAGCAAGCCCTCATTCAAATCGATAGGGCTGTAGTGGAGATGGTCGAGAGCTTCAAGTTCCTCGGTGTCCACATCACTAAGGATCTATCATGGTCCACACTCATTAACACAGTCGCGAAGAGGGCACGACAACTCCTCTTCCATCTCAGGACGCTGTAATGATTTGGCATGGGCCCTCATCAAGAGCATCTTCACTGGCTGCGTCACTGCTTGGTATGGCAACTGCTTGGTATGGCAACTGCTTGGTATGGCAACTGCTTGGTATGGCAACTGCTTGGTATGGCAACTGCTTGGCATTCGACCGCAAGGCACCACAGAGGATAATCCCTGCTATCTAGGACCTCCCATAACAAGAGGTGTCAGAGGAAAGCCCCAAAAATTGTCAAAGAATGCAGCCACCCAAGTCATAGACTGTTCTCTCTGCTACCGCACGGCAAGCGGTACCGATGCACCAAGTCTGGACCCAACAGGACGACATGAACAGATTCTACCCACAAGCCACAAGACTTCTTAATAAGACTGCTCAATAGCTAATCAAATGGCCCTTTTCTGCACTAACTCTCTTGCAGTGACACTGAGCACACACACTGGACTCTACCCACACACTGGACTCTACCAACATTCTGGACTCTACCCACATACTGGACTCTACCCACACACTGGACTCTACCCACACACTGGACTCTACCAACATACTGGACTCTACCCACACACTGGACTCTACCCACACACTGGACTCTACCAACATACTGGACTCTACCCACACACTGGACTCTACCCACACACTGGACTCTACCCACACACTGGACTCTACCCACCCACTGGACTCTACCCACACACTGGACTCTACCCACACACTGGACTCTACCCACACACTGGACTCACATACACACAACCACTCACACACACACACAACCCCACACACAACCACACACACACACAACCACACACAACACCCCACACACACACACACAACACCCCCCACACACAACCACACACAGAAAACAATGGAAATATTGCCTAAATGTGTTTGTATTGTATTAAGACAATAAAATAAAAAGTTGTTGTTTTGAGTTGATTTAGATCACCCAGAAAATGCATCAAGAGAATTCGTATTGTTTTAAGATATTCTGTTTCCAGGTTAAAGTCATTAAAATAATCTGCCAAGGCACTACGGTCACTTAACTTGGTTTGAGTTTAAGTCAACACATTCTAATTATAGGAGGTGTAAGACAAAAACATGTTTTGCAGTGCATACGCCCACACACATATAACATGCACAAACATGCCTACTGACGCCACACACACACACACACACACACGTACGCACACGCACACACACACACACACACTTTCACACTCACCACATACGCTGCTGTTAGTGTCTATTATCTATCCTGTTGTCTAGTCACTATACCCCTACCTATAGTATACTGC
Source organism: Oncorhynchus kisutch (assembly GCF_002021735.2). Taxonomy (NCBI): domain Eukaryota; kingdom Metazoa; phylum Chordata; class Actinopteri; order Salmoniformes; family Salmonidae; genus Oncorhynchus; species Oncorhynchus kisutch. The sequence goes on along the minus strand of NC_034188.2, from coordinate 86,214,092 downwards.
TGTTACTGTCTATTGTCTATCCTTTACCCCTACCTACAGTATACTGCTGTTACTGTCTATTATCTATCCTGTTGTCTAGTCACTTTACCCCTACCTACAGTATACTGCTGTTACTGTCTATTATCTATCCTGTTGTCTAGTCACTTTACCCCTACCTACAGTATACTGCTGTTACTGTCTATTATCTATCCTGTTGTCTAGTCACTTTACCCCTACCTACAGTATACTGCTGTTACTGTCTATTATCTATCCTTTACCCCCACCTACAGTATACTGCTGTTACTGTCTATGATCTATCCTTTACCCCTACCTACAGTATACTGCTGTTACTGTCTATTATCTATCCTGTTGTCTAGTCACTTTACCCCTACCTACAGTATACTGCTGTTACTGTCTATTATCTATCCTGTTGTCTAGTCACTTTACCCCTACCTACAGTATACTGCTGTTACTGTCTATTATCTATCCTTTACCCCCACCTACAGTATACTGCTGTTACTGTCTATGATCTATCCTTTACCCCTACCTACAGTATACTGCTGTTACTGTCTATTATCTATCCTTTACCCCTACCTACAGTATACTGCTGTTACTGACTATTATGGGGCGGCAGGGTCGCCTAGTGGTTAGAGCGTTGGACTAGTAACCGGAAGGTTGCAAGTTCAAACCCCCGAGCTGACAAGGTACAAATCTGTCTATTATCTATCCTGTTGCCTAGTCACTATACCCCTACCTACAGTATACTGCTGTTACTGTCTATTATCTATTGTAATGGCTTTCTTCCTGGGAAAAAGAGGCGGACCAAAACGTAGCGTGATTAGAGTTCATGTTTTTTAATGAGAAAACTAAACATGAACAGAAAACAATACAATAAACATGGCGAAACAGTCCTAACTGGTGCAGAAAACACAAAGACAGGAAGCAACCACCCACAAAACCCAACACAAAACAGGCTACCTAAATATGGTTCCCAATCAGAGACAATGACTAACACCTGCTTCTGATTGAGAACCATATCAGGCCAAACATAGAAATAGACAAACTAGACACACAACATAGAATGCCCACCCAGCTCACGTCCTGACCAACACTAAAACAAGGAAAACACACAAGAACTATGGTCAGAACGTGACATCTATCCTGTTGCCTAGTCACTTTACCCCTACCTACAGTATAAATAGTATACTATTTTCTACTTCCTGTATATAGCCATGTTATTCTCTACTCCCTGTATATAGCCATGTTATTTTCTACTTCCTGTATATAGCCATGTTATTTTCTACTTCCTGTATATAGCCATGTTATTTTCTACTTCCTGTATATAACCATGTTATTTTCTACTCCCTGTATATAGCCATGTTATTCTCTACTCCCTGTATATAGCCATGTTATTTTCTACTTCCTGTATATAGCCATGTTATTTTCTACTTCCTGTATATAGCCATGTTATTCTCTACTCCCTGTATATAGCCATGTTATTTTCTACTTCCTGTATATAGCCATGTTATTTTCTACTTCCTGTATATAGCCATGTTATTTTCTACTTCCTGTATATAACCATGTTATTTTCTACTTCCTGTATATAGCCATGTTATTTTCTACTTCCTGTATATAGCCATGTTATTTTCTACTTCCTGTATATAACCATGTTATTTTCTACTTCCTGTATATAACCATGTTATTTTCTACTTCCTGTATATAACCATGTTATTTTCTACTTCCTGTATATAACCATGTTATTTTCTACTTCCTGTATATAACCATGTTATTTTCTACTTCCTGTATATAGCCATGTTATTTTCTACTCTTATTTATTTGATATTAACTGTGTATTTATTGCTCATGTGACCGTTTTTTATTTTATTTTTTAAGTAATCTTATTTTTAACTCTGCCTTGTTGTAAAAGGACCCGTAAGTAAGCATTTCACTGTTAGTCTACAACCTGTTGTCTACAAAGCATTTCACTGTTAGTCTACAACCTGTTGTCTACAAAGCATTTCACTGTTAGTCTACAACCTGTTGTCTACAAAGCATTTCACTGTTAGTCTACAACCTGTTGTCTACAAAGCATTTCACTGTTAGTCTACAACCTGTTGTCTACAAAGCATTTCACTGTTAGTCTACAACCTGTTGTCTACAAAGCATTCCACTGTTAGTCTACAACCTGTTGTCTACAAAGCATTTCACTGTTAGTCTACAACCTGTTGTCTACAAAGCATTTCACTGTTAGTCTACAATCTGTTGTCTACAAAGCATTTCACTGTTAGTCTACAACCTGTTGTCTACAAAGCATTTCACTGTTAGTCTACAACCTGTTGTCTACAAAGCATTTCACTGTTAGTCTACAACCTGTTGTCTACAAAGCATTCCACTGTTAGTCTACAACCTGTTGTCTACAAAGCATTCCACTGTTAGTCTACAACCTGTTGTCTACAAAGCATTTCACTGTTAGTCTACAACCTGTTGTCTACAAAGCATTCCACTGTTAGTCTACACCTGTTGTCTACAAAGCATTCCACTGTTAGTCTACAACCTGTTGTCTACAAAGCATTCCACTGTTAGTCTACAACCTGTTGTCTACAAAGCATTTCACTGTTAGTCTACAACCTGTTGTCTACAAAGCATTTCACTGTTAGTCTACACCTGTTGTCTACAAAGCATTTCACTGTTAGTCTACAACCTGTTGTCTACAAAGCATTTCACTGTTAGTCTACAACCTGTTGTCTACAAAGCATTTCACTGTTAGTCTACAACCTGTTGTCTACAAAGCATTTCACTGTTAGTCTACACCTGTTGTCTACAAAGCATTTCACTGTTAGTCTACAACCTGTTGTCTACAAAGCATTTCACTGTTAGTCTTCAACCTGTTGTCTACAAAGCATTTCACTGTTAGTCTACACCTGTTGTCTACAAAGCATTCCACTGTTAGTCTACAACCTGTTGTCTACAAAGCATGTGACATATAACATTTGATTTGATTGACTTGATTTGATCTATTTTAGTGGGCTACCTAACAATAGCCTATAAATACAATAATTAATTCAATTTGAATTTGTATAACACTAAATATGCAATTATCCTTCCTTCTTTCCCTGGAGACTATCCAACTATCTGAAGGGAATATAACACAGATAACACAATCCCTCTATCATTAATGAGCTGTTTCGTCACAGAGACGTGTTAATTATGTTGCTGTCCCTCTGCCATGGCTGACCCAGTGGATTATGTCCTGCTATATCCTGTTAAGAGAAGGAAGGGGAGCACCATCTTCCTCAGTGAATTTCATTTTTTTTTTAAATGTGAAACATGTTTTTTTTTTAAAGAGAGAGAGAGAGAGGAGGGAGAGAGAGAGAGAGAGAGAGAGGAGAGAGAGAGAGAGAGAGAGAGAGAGAGAGAGAGAGAGAGAGAGAGAGGAGAGAGAGAGAGAGAGAGAGAGAGAGAGAGAGAGAGAGAGAGAGAGACAGAGAGACAGAGAGAGAGACAGAGAAAGAAAGATAATAGTTTAACAGTTTTGTACAAATTAATTTATTCAAAACTGAAGGAGAAGCAAGAGCGGGCGAGAGAGACCTAGCTATATTTTCTTCACTTTCTCTTAGCTAGCGAATGTAGCTAGTTAGTTTAGCCTACTCAAACACCCGGCTCAAACAGAGAGGGATGTTATGTTAGCTAGCTGGCTGTGGCTATTTAACACTAGAACTCTTCCAAGTCAAGGTAAGCTTTTGGTTTTATTAATTTATTGCCACCAGGGCCCGCCATTGTAACTGCTAAAACTGCTCTCTGACTGTACACTGTACTGCATGATTGTAGCAGGTTTACCAGCCCTTTAGTTATAGTAGCTATGATACCTATGACATTTGCTAATATGGTGACAATGATGTAGGCTCTGTGGAGTGGTTAGTGGCTATGACATGAAGGTTTGGCTTGGAAAGGATTTGTGTTGTGCGCTGAAGTCAACAAGTGAAGCGAAAAGGTGAGAGGACAAGAGTGCGTAGAAGCGAGAAGGAATTATACAACAAGCAAAGTGATCATGCTGTTTGTATGTGGCTGCTATGAAAGTGAAGTGAGTTTGCGTGTGATCAGGGGTGTATTCATTCCGCCAATTCTGTTGAAAAACATTTCTGAAACAGAAGCAAAAAGAACGAAACAGGGATAAACATACCTGAATTTGTCCAACAGAAACTCCCGTTCACAACTGTTGGATTAATGATTACACCCTAGATCAGCTGGATGCAGGCAAAAGTGTGCAAAACGTTATTGAATGTGTCACTGTTTGGCACCTTGATTACTAAAACATGTATCTCGACCTGTATCTATGTATCTATATATCTATGTATCTATATATCCATGTATCTCGACCTGTATCTATGTATCTATGTATCTATGTATCTTGACCTGTGTCTATGTATCTATGTATCTATATATCTATGTATCTATGTATCTCGACCTGTGTCTATGTATCTATGTATCTCGACCTGTATCTTTGTATCTATATATCTATGTATCTATGTATCTATATATCTATGTATCTATGTATCTATGTATCTATATATCTATGTATCTATGTATCTATGTATCTATATATCTATGTATCTATATATCTATGTATCTCGACCTGTATCTATGTATCTACATATCTATGTATCTATATATCTATGTATCTATATATCTATGTATCTATGTATCTATATATCTATGTATCTATATATCTATGTATCTATGTATCTCGACCTGTATCTATGTATCTATATATCTATGTATCTATGTATCTCGACCTGTATCTATGTATCTATATATCTATGTATCTATGTATCTCGACCTGTATCTATGTATCTATATATCTATGTATCTATATATCTATGTATCTATGTATCTATATATCTATGTATCTATATATCTATGTATCTATGTATCTCGACCTGTATCTATGTATCTATATATCTATGTATCTCGACCTGTATCTATGTATCTATATATCTATGTATCTGGACCTGTATCTATGTATCTATATATCTATGTATCTCGACCTGTATCTATGTATCTATATATCTATGTATCTATGTATCTCGACCTGTATCTATGTATCTATGTATCTACGTATCTATGTATCTCGACCTGTATCTATGTATCTATATATCTATGTATCTATGTATCTCGACCTGTATCTATGTATCTACGTATCTATATATCTCGACCTGTGTCTATGTATCTATGTATCTACGTATCTATGTATCTCGACCTGTGTCTATGTATCTATGTATCTATGTATCTCGACCTGTGTCTATGTATCTCGACCTGTGTCTATGTATCTATATATCTATGTATCTCGACCTGTATCTATGTATCTATGTATCTACGTATCTCGACCTGTGTCTATGTATCTATGTGTCTATGTATCTATGTATCTCGACCTGTGTCTATGTATCTCGACCTGTATCTATGTATCTATGCGTCTATGTATCTCGACCTGTGTCTATGTATCTCGACCTGTATCTATGTATCTACGTATCTATGTATCTCGACCTGTGTCTATGTATCTATGTATCTCGACCTGTGTCTATGTATCTCGACCTGTGTCTATGTATCTATGTGTCTATGTATCTATGTATCTATGTATCTCGACCTGTGCACCTACATTGCAGCAACCTGACGGAAAATGTGAGTATCATGTAGTGGCCTAAACTATCGATGTTACATTGACCTGGGTAAATGGAATATGAATGATAATCATCCAATATGCTGTAATAGATATAAGGCCGTGCTCATAATATTTTTTTTAAATGATCCTCCCTCATCGTAAACGCCACTGGTGTCAAGTATGATTTGTCATTATTATATTGGTATTTCACAGGATCTCGGTGGAATCAGAGATGTCAGTCCCTCTAGTCTCTCACGTCAGAAAAGCTGCGGAAGAATGATGAATAAATGCATGAATGGAACAATGAAAATAGAAAAGAAGGAAGGTTTTTAGATATGAATACAATCCCATATAAGGAAACAATATTATCTTTTGACAAAGAAGGAAGACATTTTGTTGTCGTTGTGGTCTGTGTAATGACACGAGAACGGATTTACAGAAGAACACTGTTTACAAACACAAAGGTTATGTAGAAAAGACTTAACTGATTTTCTCTGTGGTTTCCCACGGCAACGTGTGGTGACATGCGTTAATGTGGGGTGTTCCATGTCATTATGTATCAGAGGCTGTGTGTGGACACGCGTGTGCGTGTTTGTGCGCGTGTGTCCATGTGTCCGTGTTTATAAGTGTGTGTGTGTGTGTGTGTGTCTGTGTTTATAAGTGTGTGTGTGTGTGTGTGTTAGTGTGTGTGTGTGTGTGTTAGTGTGTGTGTGTGTGTGTGCGTGTGTGTGTGTGTGTGTGTGTGTAGTACCGGTGGCAAGGGAAGTGAGGAGGCCAAGGCACCATTGACCTGGTGAGGTCGTGAGACAGCAAACATCATTATCCAATTACATCAAGAATTACCGGCTAACAGAGGCTCACCTGGGAAACACGACTCATTAGATAATGAATTACAGACCTAATTATCACTCGCATGTGAAAAACCACTTTGGTCTCAATGGACATGCCTGACTGGCCACCCAGGCACTAAGGTGTGACATTCCTCTATCAATTTAAGGCCTTTGAATTGGATTGTCTCCAGTCCCCATTGGACAGGCCAATCCACACACCTAGGTTGAGAGGAGCCAGTAAGGGCCATGACCTGCTGTGTCTCAGCAGCATCTTATCAGCTTGGACATAACACCAGCAATTAATCATGTCTGGGCTGGGGTAGCTCAATGGAGGAGATGACTGGCTTTGAGTTAATTTAATCTGTGTGTGTGTGTTCATGTGTGCGTGCGTGTGTGTATTCATATTATGTAAACCATGTGCAATATCCACCTGACGTGTTTTATGCAACCGCGCCCTGACCTCTAGGCATCATCAAACAAGCTTCCTCTGTGATCTCAGAGGGTCGCCCAATCACAGAGGGTTTTCACTGACCCAGAACAGCCTGAGATCAGCTGCTGTGTGTTGTGCTACCATTGGATGTGTGGTGAGATTAAAAACGTATCGATCTGACCGATTCCGTTCCCTCATTCATTCTGCCCCGAGGTGACGAGGTCACAGAGGTCTAATCAGCAGCACCCATACCGTCCTGCCATTGATTACACAGTGGTAATCACACCTACGTAGACAGACAGAGAGAAAGAGAGAGAGAGAGACATATATAGACATAACATGACATTTGTCTTTATTCTTTTGAAACTTGTGTGACCATTTCACTTGCTTTGACAATGTAAACATATGTTTCCCATGCCATTAAAGCCCTTTGACCTGAATTGAGAGAGAGCGAGACAGAGAGCAAGAGAGAGAGACAGAAAGAGAGAGAGCTTTATATAGTAAATGACCTTCTGGAGTTTCCCTAACAGAAGTAACCCTGGGTAATGCCTGACAGGCAATACTATGACATAACTGACTGCTCCCTGATGTAGTGCACTCACTCACTCACTCACTCACTCACTCACTCACTCACTCACTCACTCACGCACACCCAGACACACGCACACCCAGACACACACACACACACACACACACACACACACACACACACACACACACACACACACACACACACACACACACACACACACACACCTATGTGCCAACCCTTCTGGTTCTGTTGTGATCTCTCTGTGCTCCATGACCCCTAGCAGTCACCTGTGATGACTCAACCAATAACACGCCGGTTCCAGTCAGCTCAATCACAGTCACCTGTGATGACTAAACCAATAGCACAAGGCTGGTTCCAGTCAGCTCAATGGTAACATGGTAACCACAGAGAGGTAGGCCAAACCTTAAGACTTTCCCAGCCCCATAGGTAACACCAGGTCAGAACTAAACTAAATTGCACAGAGGGATAAATAAAGGGGTTTTATTGTATAACATATTTTTCAAATGATAGATGAGGCTGGAAAACAATCAATAGTCTCACATATTATGATGCAGTGCTGCTATATTTCGTGACATGGTTGTCCAGTGGACTGTACTATCAGTGGCAGAATGTTTCATGTGGGTGGGTGTGAGACTGTGCCTGTCGGGAAGATGGTGTGAATACGTAACTCACTGATGTCAACATTCTCCGATACATATCATATTTACGGTGACAGTAATTTAGTCCCAGGTGAACCTATAGTCTCTGGTCATTTTTTATATCCACTGTAGAGCCTAGGCTATATCACCTGAAAGCAATGGATGGTTGAAAGTAATATGTCAGAGCCTACCAGAGAACTTACCAACTCAGCGTTGTTTATTCGCTAAGAAATAAAACAACGTTAAGCAGACATCTATGTCGGTTTGAGGTGTGCAACCTAGGCCGAAAAATGCAATGAGTCAAACATTCTGACTCAAGCTTTATTCATGCAAGCATGCCAAAGGTGTGGCAGTTTCCTGTGGCCAACTCCTGTTTTTTTGACAGCGGCCAGGGTGTGTGTCTGCGCCTTTAAGAAAACAGAGCGCAAACTCTTCAGCTTGTGACGTGAATACGTTGGCTACGTTCTGTGGAGTGTGGGCAGGAAGAGAGCGCGCGGTGGCCACTCCACGAACACAGACATTGCACAAGGTTCAAAAAGCGGTGGAGCTCAACATGTCACATTTCTAATGCTGGGTCACGGTCGGAACCCATCTTACTCTCACACTGAACTTGCGAATTTGGGCTGAAAACTGCGTCCAGAGGCACAACGGCGTCGCTGCCTTCGGTTTGAAATACAGCAGCACTGCTAGCGGACGGGGAGCGCTTTCGAGAGGAATCAGAGACGAGAGAGGGCTGTTTTCAGAACCATGAGAGAATACAAAGTAGTGGTGCTCGGATCCGGCGGAGTTGGAAAATCCGCATTGACTGTGCAATTCGTAACTGGATCCTTTATAGAGAAATATGATCCCACGATAGAGGATTTCTACCGAAAGGAGATCGAGGTGGACTCATCTCCTTCCGTTCTGGAGATACTGGACACGGCGGGGACCGAGCAGTTTGCCTCCATGAGAGACCTGTACATAAAAAACGGGCAAGGCTTCATCCTAGTCTACAGCTTGGTCAACCAACAAAGCTTCCAAGACATCAAACCAATGAGGGATCAGATCATCCGAGTGAAACGGAACGAGAGGGTGCCGATGATTCTGGTCGGGAATAAAGTGGACCTGGAGGGCGAGAGGGAGGTCTCGTCCGGAGAGGGGAAAGCGCTTGCAGATGAGTGGAATTGCCCGTTTATGGAAACTTCAGCCAAAAATAAAGGCTCGGTGGACGAACTGTTTGCAGAGATTGTCAGACAGATGAACTATGCTTCAGCACCAGGTGGAGACGACCAGTGCTGCTCGTCCTGTGTTATTATTTAAAAGGGGAATCTGAGTCAGATTTTTTTTTTAAGTTTGCAAATGGTGAGTTAGCCATTCCTAATATTAATGTAAAGTTAAACCAACAAGAATCGAGAACTAACAAGTTTAGCTTGAAGATAAAAACACAATACTTTGGTGTTACCTGTCATTAGTATTGGAAAGTGTCGTACTACTTACTATGTGTTGCACACGCTTAGAAAATACAGAAATCTCATCGATACCAGTGTTTACACGGCAGAATACTTGAATTTTCTGGGAAAATAGTTACAATTTCAAACTGGCACTTGCATCCTTGGAAAACAGTTTGCCCGGTGCAATGTTGAGATGTTTTCTGAATCTTTCAACGCAAACGGACGTTCAATTTCACCATATATATTTTTTGTGTTTGGAGGTTGTGTTGCAGGGAGGCTGTACTGTTGAGTTCTTCTTCGTGGCTCACCCTGGTCTTGGACAGAATGAGGGGAGGAATTCCACAGGGGAGGAGGGGAGTGGCCATGCAGGGAGGGCTGAGGCCACTCTTCAGGAATTCCACTCTGCTGGTGTTTCTTTGCAGCAAACTCAATGTACACCATTGATGTCAACATAAATGGCAGATCTAGAGATCAGCTGAGTTAGAAACCCCGGTCTCTTGCACATTCAACTGTAACACATCCCCAATGGCAAAGACTTTGAGACTGGGACCTGAACCGCTATGGATATTTCTTTTTTGAAAAGTGGAGATGACTAGAAATGTATATTTTATTAATTGCTGCACACTTCTTCTTTTTTGGGGGGGGGGGTTGAGTGACATTTCTCCCACCCTCATGGAGTCATGTTCTGTGGCCACAACACTCAAAGTTGATGTTTTTCAAAGTCAATGATGTAAGAATTGGACAGCATTTTTGTGGAGTGTTATGACGAGTGTCCCTCACCTTTTTTTTTTTTTCTCTCCTTCAACGTGTGCGAGGACCTTACTTTAGTGACGGAGGACGGCGAACCGACCACCCTCGCATCGAGTGCCTTTCCAAAACAAATCAGCTGTTCAAATTCAGTGCCAACCAGAGTGTCTCCACAAGAAACCCACAACATGGCAATCCACAAAGTTCCTAACTGCTCTGGATAATCTCTTGGCGTGGGAGAAGAAGAAACAATGAAACAACAAGCCTTTTGATAAAGGAATTGGTGGTCGTCTTTTTTCGTTTTGGCCTTTTGAAAACTAAGGTTGTTTTTTTTTTTTGCAATTTCTCTCATGGGTTTGGCCAAATGTACATTGAAATACACAGGTACTGGAACCACTTGACCTAACCACACCAACGCTTCTTCCAGACCACTTAAATCAAATGACTTCTATGTTTGTTTTTAAAAGAAAATGTGATGTACCATTGAAAAGTCTAACCCGATTGTAAGTTTAATTTCAGACCTTTTAACAGCTGTCTGTTTTCTTTTCAAAATACTTTTAATACAAATTGCATTTTTCTAAGACACATTCTTGTTTTCTCTCTTTGTACTTGTTGTTTCAGTTATTTATCAGGTAAATCAAATCCACTATTAAGCAGTTTGCTCTCTAGGTTACCAGTGGGGCAGTCTGCTCTCTAGGTTACCAGTGGGGCAGTCTGCTCTCTAGGTTACCAGTGGGGCAGTCTGCTCTCTAGGTTACCAGTAGGGCAGTCTGCTCTCTAGGTTACCAGTGGGGCAGTCTGCTCTCTCTAGGATACCAGTAGGGCAGTCTGCTCTCTAGGTTACCAGTGGGGCAGTCTGCTCTCTCTAGGTTACCAGTGGGGCAGTCTGCTCTCTCTAGGCTACCAGTGGGGCAGTCTGCACTCTCTAGGTTACCAGTATGGCAGTCTGCACTCTCTAGGTTACCAGTGTGGCAGTCTGCTCTCTCTAGGTTACCAGTGGGGCAGTCTGCTCTCTCTAGGTTACCAGTGGGGCAGTCTGCACTCTCTAGGTTACCAGTGGGGCAGTCTGCACTCTCTAGGTTACCAGTGGGGCAGTCTGCTCTCTAGGTTACCAGTGGGGCAGTCTGCACTCTCTAGGTTACCAGTGGGGCAGTCTGCACTCTCTAGGTTACCAGTGGGGCAGTCTGCACTCTCTAGGTTACCAGTGGGGCAGTCTGCACTCTCTAGGTTACCAGTGGGGCAGTCTGCACTCTCTGGGTTACCAGTGGGGCAGTCTGCTCTCTCTAGGTTAACAGTGGGACAGTCTGCACTCTCTAGGTTACCAGTGGGGCAGTCACAGCTAAAATGTATAAATGGGTTTGTAAATGGTGCCATTTTAATACTCTCATCAGTGATATAATATAGAAATGAGGTCAAAGGTAACACTGAAGGTTGTGTCCAGTGAGAGGGAGTGGTGGTGTGAAGGTGGGAATAATGGAGGTGTGTTGGACAGTGAGGCTGAGCTAGAGGGGTGTTTACCAACAGGGATTATCCTGATCTGGCTGACTGCAGCACGGTGTGATCTGGCTGACTGCAGCACGGTGTGATCTGGCTGACTGCAGCACGGTGTGATCTGGCTCACTGCAGCATGGTGTGATCTGGCTCACTGCAGCACGGTGTGATCTGGCTGACTGCAGCACGGTGTGATCTGGCTGACTGCAGCACGGTGTGATCTGGCTGACTGCAGCACGGTGTGATCTGGCTCACTGCAGCATGGTGTGATCTGGCTCACTGCAGCACGGTGTGATCTGGCTGACTGCAGCACGGTGTGATCTGGCTGACTGCAGTATGGTGTGATCTGGCTCACTGCAGCACGGTGTGATCTGGCTCAATGCAGCACGGTGTGATCTGGCTCACTGCAGCACGGTGTGATCTGGCTCAATGCAGCACGGTGTGATCTGGCTGACTGCAGCACGGTGTGATCTGGCTCACTGCAGCACGGTGTGATCTGACTGACTGCAGCACGGTGTGATCTGACTCACTGCAGCACGGTGTGATCTGACTGACTGCAGCACGGTGTGATCTGACTCACTGCAGCACGGTGTGATCTGACTCACTGCAGCACGGTGTGATCTGGCTGACTGCAGCACGGTGTGATCTGGCTCACTGCAGCACGGTGTGATCTGACTCACTGCAGCACGGTGTGATCTGACTCACTGCAGCACGGTGTGATCTGACTCACTGCAGCACGGTGTGATCTGACTCACTGCAGCACGGTGTGATCTGACTCACTGCAGCACGGTGTGATCTGACTCACTGCAGCACGGTGTGATCTGACTCACTGCAGCACGGTGTGATCTGGCTGACTGCAGCACGGTGTGATCTGACTGACTGCAGCACGGTGTGATCTGGCTGACTGCAGCACGGTGTGATCTGGCTGACTGCAGCACGGTGTTTATTATTTTTTATTTTTTTATTTCACCTTTATTTAACCAGGTAGGCTAGTTGAGAACACCTTTATTTAACCAGGTAGGCTAGTTGAGAACAAGTTCTCATTTGCAACTGCGACCTGGCCAAGATAAAGCATAGCAGTGTGAGCAGACAACAAAGAGTTACACATGGAGTAAACAATTAACAAGTCAATAACACAGTAGAAACCAAAGGGGGAGTCTATATACAATGTGTGCAAAAGGCATGAGGAGGTAGGCAAATAATTACAATTTTGCAGATTAACACTGGAGTGATGAATGATCAGATGGTCATGTACAGGTAGAGATATTGGTGTGCAAAAGAGCAGAAAAGTAAATAAATAAAAACAGTATGGGGATGAGGTAGGTGAAAAAGGGTGGGCTATTTACCAATAGACTATGTACAGCTGCAGCGATCGGTTAGCTGCTCAGATAGCTGATGTTTGAAGTTGGTGAGGGAGATAAAAGTCTCCAACTTCAGCGATTTTTGCAATTCGTTCCAGTCACAGGCAGCAGAGTACTGGAACGAAAGGCGGCCAAATGAGGTGTTGGCTTTAGGGATGATCAGTGAGATACACCTGCTGGAGCGCGTGCTACGGATGGGTGTTGCCATCGTGACCAGTGAGCTGAGATAAGGCGGAGCTTTACCTAGCATGGACTTGTAGATGACCTGGAGCCAGTGGGTCTGGCGACGAATATGTAGCGAGGGCCAGCCGACTAGAGCATACAAGTCGCAGTGGTGGGTGGTATAAGGTGCTTTAGTGACGAAACGGATGGCACTGTGATAGACTGCATCCAGTTTGCTGAGTAGAGTGTTGGAAGCCATTTTGTAGATGACATCGCCGAAGTCAAGGATCGGTAGGATAGTCAGTTTTACTAGGGTAAGCTTGGCGGCGTGAGTGAAGGAGGCTTTGTTGCGGAATAGAAAGCCGACTCTTGATTTGATTTTCGATTGGAGATGTTTGATATGAGTCTGGAAGGAGAGTTTGCAGTCTAGCCAGACACCTAGGTACTTATAGACGTCCACATATTCTAGGTCGGAACCATCCAGGGTGGTGATGCTAGTCGGGCATGCGGGTGCAGGCAGCGACCGGTTGAAAAGCATGCATTTGGTTTTACTAGCGTTTAAGAGCAGTTGGAGGCCACGGAAGGAGTGTTGTATGGCATTGAAGCTTGTTTGGAGGTTAGATAGCACAGTGTCCAAAGACGGGCCGAAGGTATATAGAATGGTGTCGTCTGCGTAGAGGTGGATCAGGGAATCGCCCGCAGCAAGAGCAACATCATTGATATACACAGAGAAAAGAGTCGGCCCGAGAATTGAACCCTGTGGCACCCCCATAGAGACTGCCAGAGGACCAGACCAGGTGTGATCTGACTGACTGCAGCACGGTGTGATCTGGAACAAGGGAAACAAGACGATTGGTCTTCCATGTGTGTGTACATATTTGGGAGTGTGCATGCACCTCTGGATACGAGTGTGTGTGTGTGTGTGTGTGTATAACCATGCATGTGTAAACCTTTTCATATAGGTCTGTAGGTTGCTTAGTAGTTGACACAGGCCATGTCATTTATCCTGTTCTGCCTTCAGTCTTGTGACCTAGGCTAGAGGGATACTGTGTGTGTGTGTGTGTGTGTGTGTGTGTGTGTGTATGAGAGAGAGAGAGAGAGAGAAATGTCAGAGTTCCACACCATTCCTGCCAAAGTGTTTGTCCAGCAGGCTGGGACCCAGTAGTATATAAACAGACTTTACAAACGAGGTGAATATGCCTTGTCAATCTAATTGTCACATTGTGCCTTTTGTTGGTCTGGGATGTCGGTGTGGGATTTGTCGTCTGTGATGTCGGTGTGGGATTTGTCGTCTGTGATGACGGTGTGTGATTTGTCGTCTGTGATGTCGGTGTGGGATTTGTCGTCTGTGATGTCTGTGTGGGTTTTGTCGTCTGTGATGTCGGTGTGGGATATGTCGGTGTGGGATTTGTCGTCTGTGATGTCGGTGTGGGATTTGTCGTCTGTGATGTCGGTGTGGGTTTTGTCGTCTGTGATGTCGGTGTGGGATTTGTCGTCTGTGATGTCGGTGTGGGATTTGTCGTCTGTGATGTCGGTGTGGGATTTGTCGTCTGTGATGTCGGTGTGGGATTTGTCGTCTGTGATGTCGGTGTGGGTTTTGTCGGTCTGGGATGTCGGTCTGGGTTTTGTCGGTCTGGGATGTCGGTCTGGGTTTTGTCGGTCTGGGATGTTGGTCTGGGTTTTGTCGGTCTGGGATGTCTGTGTGGGTTTTGTCGGTCTGGGATGTCTGTGTGGGTTTTGTCGGTCTGGGATGTCTGTGTGGGTTTTGTCGGTCTGGGTTTTGTCGGTCTGGGATGTTGGTCTGGGTTTTGTCGGTGTGGGATGTTGGTCTGGGTTTTGTCGGTGTGGGATGTCTGTGGGTTTTGTCGGTCTGGGATGTTGGTGTGTGTTTGGCTGTGTGTCTTCTAGACTGAGCCAGAGTATCGGTTTGCCTGCCATTTTACATTCATTATTGTCTTTTTTTTTCTTTTTTTTCTCATTAACTGCACAATTTTGTCACATTGTTACTTGCTACCCTCAACAGTCTTGTCTATGGTAGTTTCAGTTAGCCACACGGCTAGCATTTAGCATGTAGTCTACATGTTGGAACCTATAGCTGTACTGGAGTGAATCTCCTTGCTTAATGAAAGACTTGTAGCCTCAGGCCATAGTTGGCTAAAACACAATGAGATAGACAGACAGACGGATGGACAGACAGACAGATCGGCAGGTCACCATGAGCTACTGCGCTGTGGGTGGATCTCTCTCTCTCTCTCTGTGTCTCTGTCTGTCTCTATCTCTCTGTCTCTCTCTCTCTCTGTGTGTCTCTCTGTCTGTCTGTCTGTCTCTGTCTGTAAACCCAAGCTCCTACAGTATGACCACGTTACAGTGTGTGTCTGTCTGTAAACCCAAGCTCCTACAGTATGACCACGTTACAGTGTGTGTCTGTCTGTCTGTAAACCCAAGCTCCTACAGTATGACCACGTTACAGTGTGTGTCTCTCTGTCTGTCTGTAAACCCAAGCACCTACAGTATGGCCACGTTACAGTGTGTGTCTCTCTGTCTATCTCTCTGTCTCTGTCTGTCTGTAAACCCAAGCTCCTACAGTATGGCCACGTTACAGTGTGTGGTCAGAAAGGTCTTTGCCAGATATGTATTCCTCCTCTGTGCTGCCTCACTACAACCCCCTGCTACGGTGTAAACATCTGATAGCAGAAGAATGTACCCTTTTAGAGAGGAGAAGGCTAGACTGTGTGTAGTCTAGACTTCCTGTTTTCTCTTTATTCATTCTTCTCTTCCTGTAGAAAGGAGAGGGTGAAAGTGTCACTTCCTCTCATCGTTACCAAACAGGGTTCTGTTGAGTGACGTGAACAGTTCAGAGCCGTCTAGGGTAGAAAATGTATTTTAGTTTTTCAAACTGAGACGTTATAAATGTTATGTAACAGTAGCGTACTTTTAAAGGTGTGTAGCCTTAAGTACTCTGCCTTTAACAACCAAGTCACTACATTGTCTTCTACTGTCATGCTGTGAAGTAGAGCAGATTCTACACACTACTTTTTGTTGTTGTTGTCTGTAACATCCTGAGCGCCCTTCCCCACTGTATGGACCCTGTGTTTGTTTAGACTTTTCAGCCATCAGGAAGTGGTCATGAGGTTTACACACTGTCTTGCATTGTCATTGGCCTACTGGTCATGTGACGTGGTTGCCATGGTTAGGGGGACATGGGGTTTGAGTGGCCTAGTGTGTCCTTACCCTGGGGCTAGTTCTGTAGCTGGAGGTCAGGCTGCTCTAGTGATAGCGTTAGCTTCCTAACCTCTCTTCTAGGCTATACATAGATGTTGTGTATCGGCCTTGCCGTTGTCCTAACCATGTTGTCTTACAGCAATATGGTGGTAGTATGGTTTGTATTTCTCCTTCCCTGGTCCTGTCTTGCTCTTTGATTAGCCAAATGACCTTTTTCTCATTTGAGCAAACGTCTGTCCTCCATAGCCTTTAATCCGTCCGCTCCTCCGTGACCCGGAAACAGATAAGTGTTCGAGGAGATATCCCCTTTCAACGTTATGACTGGGGGAAATCTGATCCTAGATCTGTGTCTAGAGATGTATTTGGCAGTTCCAGTTTTACACGGAAGTAGAGGTTACTGGGTTGTTTTGAGGTTGTGTGTGACAATATGCTGAGTCCCATGTGCAGTGTGTGTGTGTGTGTGTGTGTGTGTGTGTGTTCATGTGTCTGTTGTCATTACAAGGTTGTAGCTACGTTTGAAATTAAACCTCCATACATGGACAGTTATTGTGAGATGTCTTCTTGGTTTGTTTTGTAGTGGTGCAGGCAGCACACTGATCTTTCTGTGTCCGTCTGTCTGTGAAAGTTACTTGACATTCATAATTGGAAAATATACATTTAATGTGACTATCTTCACGGTGTGCTTCTTTCAATGTTTAAGTATTTTATTTACTCTGATTTTAGTATAGTTGAGAGGGGTGTTTCATTTTCTGAGCGACATCCATTTCAGTGCTTGACCCATGCCTCTGCTGTTAGTCTTGCTTGGGGTGAGAACACACATACTAGGATCGTTATTTTCACTCTGTGAAACGCACACAGTCCCACCCTCTAGTAAGACAAACACACAGACAGTTATTCCTCTCCTCAGGGCGCCGGGCTGGAGTTATTCCTCTCCTCGGGGCGCCGGGCTGGAGTTATTCTTATCCTCGGGGCGCCGGGCTGGAGTTATTCCTCTCCTCGGGGCGCCGGGCTGGAGTTATTCCTCTCCTCGGGGCGCCGGGCTGTAGTTATTCTTCTCCTAAGGGCGCTGTAGTCTCTCGGCAGTAAGAGTTTCTTCAGATTGCTGTTTTAATATCCTAATCATTGCTTAATCACCACAGTCTTATAGCCACCTCAGTCGGCTGTGTAATTGTACTTTGAACTGAACAGTGAAAGCAGTAAAGCCCATGGGAGCTGAGTGGAGAATTGGCTTAGACAGATGTTCCCAAACGGTGGGTGCATCATGGCCAGCTCTTATTGGGACAGAGACTCATTTCAGGACTGTGGCTAGAATTTGATGGGTCATCAGAAAATCAAAAGGGTTTAAGTGGGTCATAATGATAGAAGTTGCTCTAGGATCAGCTTACCCATTACCAAATCCTAACCTTTACTATTAGGGATCAGTGTTCCAGTCGGGTTCTGCCCAGGGATCAGTGTTCCAGTCGGGTTCTGCCCAGGGATCAGTGTTCCAGTCGGGTTCTGCCCAGGGATCAGTGTTCCAGTTCAGACTAAAAGGAGGGGGACTTTGCCGGGCTGGAATGCCCCAGAATCACTCACTTTTTCCATTCCTCCATCTCTACTGTCAAGACATGTCTGAGGCACACGGCCTGCACTTACTGCTGAGAGAGAGAGAGGGAAGGAGAGAGGTAGTAGCATATTATGAGTGTGATCAAGTAGATAAAGAAAGAGCTGATTTGAAGGAGAGAGAGAGAGAGAGAGCTGGAAACCGGCATTTTCCAGACAGGGGAGGGGGAGTTGGATAGATACAGGAATCAATGAAATGGAGAGACTTGTCTAAACAGAACCGAGACACCGCCCTATCGTAGCCCAGTATCTCAAGATGAATTATTATAGGCAGAGAGACAAACCTAGCGCTATAGTTGTTACAGTACGCCCTGGATCTAACCCAGTCATGTATAGTTACAGTACGCCCTGGATCTAACCCAGTCATGTATAGTTACAGTACGCCCTGGATCTAACCCAGTCATGTATAGTTACAGTACGCCCTGGATCTAACCCAGTCATGTATAGTTGTTACAGTACGCCCTGGATCTAACCCAGTCATATATAGTTGTTACAGTACGCCCTGGATCTAACCCAGTCATATATAGTTGTTACAGTACGCCCTGGATCTAACCCAGTCATATATAGTTGTTACAGTACGCCCTGGATCTAACCCAGTCATATATAGTTGTTACAGTACGCCCTGGATCTAACCCAGTCATATATAGTTGTTACAGTACGCCCTGGATCTAACCCAGTCATATATAGTTGTTACAGTACGCCCTGGATCTAACCCAGTCATATATAGTTGTTACAGTACGCCCTGGATCTAACCCAGTCATATATAGTTGTTACAGTACGCCCTGGATCTAACCCAGTCATATATAGTTGTTACAGTACGCCCTGGATCTAACCCAGTCATATATAGTTGTTACAGTACGCCCTGGATCTAACCCAGTCATATATAGTTGTTACAGTACGCCCTGGATCTAACCCAGTCATATATAGTTGTTACAGTACGCCCTGGATCTAACCCAGTCATATATAGTTGTTACAGTACGCCCTGGATCTTACTCGTGATATATAGTCTGACAGACTACTGTGCTATGTGGTTCCATAGTACCATTACAGTTTCTTTGGTGACATATCTGATAACTGGACTGAATCATGTGTCTTTTATGAAAATCATCCCTTTTCTGCTGCTGTTCTGCTTGTAGGCAGGCTGCAAGTGCAATCATGGGAACCAGGGTGTGGTTTCTCACTTAAATAACAGAGTAGTATCTCTGCTGTGAGATTTATAACAAGGAGTGCTGTTGAGAACATTGCCAAAACAAGTTCCTTCCTGCCTTTAGCTGCTGTGTGTGTGTGTGTGTTTACATGTCAAGTCTGTGAATGAGAGTTGTCTGTTTGGGATCAGTTTCCAGTCTGTGAGGAAATGGTATCTGTTACATCATGTGCTCTCTATCTTCTTTCAGGTGTTTGTGTGTTCAAAAATAATATTTTAGGTTTATGGTTAGGTATAGTTTCAGAGGTTATGTTTAGGGTTAGGGAAAATGTGATTTTGATGGGAATCAATTATTTGGTCCCCACAAGGATGGTAATATAAACCTGTGTGTGTGTGCTGCCGCTCATCTAGTGGATGCTCTGGTCTGAGGACTTCCCACCATGCCTTGCAGGTTGCGTGGCTTCCGCCCGGGGCCTGCTTGGTCATGTGACTCCATTCCGCCACCCTGGCATTGCCCCCGCCCCTCAGCATCTGACTAACATGTCCTGACATGTCCTGAATCCACCTCTCTGCTCCTCCATCCTTCTCTCTCCACCTTCCTACCATTTTATTTCCCCCTTTTTCTCTCTCTCTCTCATCCTCTCATTTTCCCTCTCTTCATCTTTTGACCTCCTTTGCCTTTTCCCTCTGCATTGTGATGTATTCATCCCTCTACTATGTGTTCCTGTTGTGTTGCAGCAGGCACGGTGAGCCCGAAACAGCCCGAGGTGCTCTGCCATGTGACTGACGAGTCTTCACTGTGTGGAAAATAGACCGTTTCCTGTTTTGCAATCATGTCAATGAGCGTGATTAGTCACATCAACGTTATACAATATTAGGGTTATGATCGTGGGGGATGATCGTGTCTCTGGGCTACATGGGGGATGATCGTGTCTCTGGGCTACATGGGGGATGATCGTGTCTCTGGGTTACATGGGGGATGATCGTGTCTCTGGGTTACATGGAGGATGATCGTGTCTCTGGGCTACATGGGGGATGATCGTGTCTCTGGGCTACATGGGGGATGATCGTGTCTCTGGGCTACATGGGGGATGATCGAGTCTCTGGGCTACATGGGGGATGATCGTGTCTCTGGGCTACATGGGGGATGATCGTGTCTCTGGGCTACATGGGGGATGATCGTGTCTCTGGGCTACATGGGGGATGATCGTGTCTCTGGGCTACATGGGGGATGATCGTGTCTCTGGGCTACATGGGGGATGATCGTGTCTCTAGGTTACATGGGGGATGATCGTGTCTTTAGGCTACATGGGGGATGATCGTGTCTCTAGGTTACATGGGGGATGATCGTGTCTCTAGGTTACATGGGGGTTAATCGTGTCTCTGGGCTACATGGGGGATGATCGTGTCTCTGTTCTACATGGGGGATGATCGTGTCTCTAGGCTACATGGGGGATGATGAGGAGAGCGGTATCACATTCACTTGTTCATCATCAGAGCTTCTCCAGAGCGGTTTATGTAACGTCTCTTTAGTAAAGTATCTGTACCCAGATTACATTCACGTCCTCGTGGAAGAGAGCAACTACAAAGACAAATGCAGACTTCTTCAACTGTGTGTGTGTGTGTGTGTGTGTGTGTGTGTGTGTGTGTGTGTGTGTGTGTGAGAGAGAGTGAGTTTATTTAGAGAATGTGGGTCTGGATAGGTTTCACTTTTAATGTCCCAAGCGGGAAAATGTTCTCAGACACGCTACTGCTGTATATGAAATAGCCTGTACACTACACACTCAACATACTGTTGTACATACATTACCCTTATCATCATACGCTTCACGTACATAGTAATTAGCATATTCCCCTATTCTGTCAGTCTTGATTGGAATAAGTCTGTGTCTCCTCACAGCAGGAGAGACGCTAGGTTGTAATCTCTTGTCCTCCTATATTAGAGTCCACTAATTCATCAGAAACTCAGATATCCTCTTGCCTGCGCTGGTGGTGGGAGTTGTGGGGACCTGGTAGGTTGATGTAGAGAGTCATTGTCCAGCTCGAAATCACCAACACTGGACAATTGAGGAGTGCAAAAACAGTGCATGGTCTGACGAATCCCGGTTCCTGTTGCGTCATGCTGATGGCAGTCAGAATAGGACGTAAGCAGCGTGATTCCATGGCCCCGTCCTGCCTGGTGTCAACGGTACAGGCTGGTGGTGTACTGGTGTGGGGAATGTTTTCCTGGCATACCTTAGGTCCCTTGATACGACACCTTGTAGAATCCATACAAACACAAAACACATTTTTCCTCTTAACTTCTAACAACATACATCTCTTAATTCTGACGATGTAAGTCTCATGTCAATGAAGGCCAGGATGATTCAAATCAAATTGTATTGGTCACATACACGTTTGTTAGCAGATGTTAATGCGAGTGTAGCGAAATGCTTGTGCTTCTAGTTCCAACAGTGCAGGAATAACCAACGAGTAATCTAACAACTACCTTATGCACACAAATCTAAAGGGGGTGAATGACAATATGTCCATATAAGTATATGGATGAGCGATGGCCAAGCGGCATAGGCAAGGTGCAGTAGATGGTATAAAATACAGTGTGTGTGTATATATACTATTTATTTATATATATATACACACATACACACACACACACACACACACACACACACACACACACACACACACACACACACACACACACACACATGAGTAATGTAAGATATGTAAACATTATTAAAGTGACTAGTGAACCATGTATTAAAGTGGCCAGTGATTGGGTCTCCATGTAGGCAGCAGCCTCTGAGTTAGTGATGGCTGTTTAACAGTCTGATGGCCTTGCGATAGAAGCTGTTTTTCAGTCTCTCAGTCCCAGCTTTGATGCACCTGTACTGACCTCGCCTTCAGGATGGTAGTGGTGTGAACAGGCAGTGGCTCGGGTGGTTGTTGTCCTTGACAATCTTTATGGCCTTCCTGTGACATCGGGTGCTGTAGGTGTCCTGGAGGGCAGGTAGTTTGCCCCCGGTGATGCGTTGTGCAGACCTCACTACCCTCTGGAGAGCCTTACTGTTGAGGACAGGATGCTCTCGGTTGTTTATCTGTACGAGTTTTTCAGGGTTCTGGGTCACAGGTCAAATTTCTTCAGCCTCCTGAGGTTCATTATGTCACAATAAATATGGTCTTTTATAGACATGTTTTAAATGGAAAAATGACACTGCATCTTCTCAAGGGCGTGGGTGTGTAGTGTGATTAACTGTCACAGCTAAGCCTTGTAGTAAACCCCACCCAAGGATACCAGAGTATCTCGATAAAGTCTTGGTTACCTCTCTCACTGGCACCACAGGAAGTAAGTATTGTGATAGTCAATGTAACAAAGCCAACACAGATACCAACACTGTTGATTTGCAACACCAGATTATGAGTCATTACTCATCAGGCTCTTGTTTTCACTGAAACCTTGACTTAAGGTTTGTTCTGTTTTCCTGATGTGTGTTCGTATACAGTACACAGACGTGTACATTTTAAGCAAGAGCGATCTGGAGATAATATAATGATGATACCCTCCTCAGTGAATAGATTTCTGAAAATGTTCAGATATAAGGCCTTGAGAAGGAAATTACTCATGTCCTGTTCAGAGCTGTGGAAGAAGTCTCTTGTGACACAAGGAATCTCCTGTTAGTTGACCCACATTACTGGGCAGGAAATACTGAGGCCTTATCAGAATAATATGTTGGTTTATCTATATAGAGACTGTTGTGTCCAATCCCCGGTGCCATGTCTGGTCTGAAAATATCAAGTGTCCTGTTTCTGTATGAAGCCTGTCTTCTGTCTAATCTGTATCCTGTCCACAGCCCCTGTTCTGTGCCTATGTCATGTTAATGTCTCTGCTTGTGTGGTAATGCGTGTGACTGTAGTGCCTGTGTGTATGGTGTGATGTGTCTCTGTGTAAATGGCCTCCTGTCTCGGGGATCCCAACGTTGACAGGAAGGAAGGGCAGCTCCGTCTGACTTTCTGTCCTGCTGGTGTCGAGTCGTGTGCTGCACTCTTCCCCCTCGTTCTGCTCTCTCTCCTCTCCCTTGTTGTTCTCCTCTCTCTCCTCCTCTCCCTTGTTGTTCTCCTCTCTCTCCTCCTCTCCCTTGTTGTTCTCCTCTCTCTCCTCCTCTCCCTTGTTGTTCTCCTCTCTCTCCTCCTCTCCCTTGTTGTTCTCCTCTCTCTCCTTCTCTCCCTCGTTGTTCTCCTCTCTCTCCTTTGTTGTTCTCCTCTCTCTCTCCCTCTCTCTCTTGTTGTTCTCCTCTCTCCCTCGTTCTGCTCCCTAACTCCTCTCCTCTCCCTCGTTGTTCTCCTCTCTCTCTCCGTCTCTCCCTCATTGTTCTCCTCCCTCTCTCCTTCTCTCCCTCGGTTCTCCTCTCTCTCTCCTTCTCTCCCTCGTTGTTCTCCTCTCTCTCCTTTGTTGTTCTCCTCTCTCTCTCCCTCTCTCCCTTGTTGTTCTCCTCTCTCTCTCCCTCTCTCCCTTGTTGTTCTCCTCTCTCCCTCATTTTCCTCTCTCTCCTTCTCTCCCTCGTTCTGCTCCTCCTCTCCCTCGTTCTGCTCCCTAACTCCTCTCCTCTCCCTCGTTGTTCTCCTCTCTCTCTCTGTCTCTCCCTCATTGTTCTCCTCCCTCTCTCCTTCTCTCCCTCGTTGTTCTCCTCCCTCTCTCCTTCTCTCCCTCGTTGTTCTCCTCTCTCTCTCCTTCTCTCCCTCGTTGTTCTCCTCTCTCTCTCCTTCTCTCCCTCGTTGTTCTCCTCTCTCTCTCCCTCGTTGTTCTCCTCTCTCTCTCCCTCATTGTCATCCATTCTTCTCTCTTACCCCTTCCTCTTCAGTTTTTTTCAACCTCAACCGCAGCCTTTCCCCGGGGTACTGAAGGACATTTGGACTAGTCAGGATGTGTTGCAGGTCAAAGTTCAGGTCATCTTAGTAGTAGTAGCAGCAGCTGTGTTGTTGGGTATTGTTCTCTGGCTCTGTTTAGATATAGCTGTCTGGGTCCTGTCGGGTCAAAGATGTTAACAGTGCAAGACAAATGCATTGTCCAATACAAGCACCTCTGTGTTGCTCAAACTGGCCTGGCAGTGACCAGCATGTTCTTAAAAAAAGATAGATTTAGAGTTAGATAAACTTGGATTTTTTTGTCAGGAACATATACAGGATGCTACTCTCTACAACACAACCTTCACTCCAAATCAAAACTCAAAACCTACAACCTGATTTTGGACGGAATTACGGCATCACCTGGAAGGCTTACAACTACCAAATATTATTATTCCAACGCTATACAGCAAATGCTCTGGAAAACAACAGAAACCTGAAAACACCATCCAACCTAAAACTGAGTGAGTAATGTTTAGTCTGAAGCTATATTTTATTTCCAAAAGCCAAGAAGAAAAATGAATTACATTACTTGATAAGGACTGAATGCTAAATCAAGGCTGCCAAGCTTGATACAGCTTCAAAGGTGTCAAAGCCCTTTAGCCCAACATTGGCCGGAGAGTCGCACAGTCTACCCCAACCAAATGGCGAGGCCTTAGAAGCTGCCTCCTGCTGTTCATAGGTAATTAAAATACAATACCCTGTGTATGTAAAGAATGATAAGGTAAGAAAAGAAAAGATCACAAAATGAAGCTCCTTATGGAAAATCAAGAGACACTTTTTGCTGACTTTTATAAAAGAAAATGGGATCATCAGCAACCTCATCTTCCACACAAACCATCCACTGGCATGGCACAGTGCTGTATTAGCAAACTACCCCTCTGTTAACGAGGGGTGGAAACTAGGATACTAGACAACGAGGACACTGAGTCAGCTAACTTAAGTTTCTAAGTCTGGAATAGTATTGGTACAGAGCAACCCCCAAACAGTTTCAGCTGGACTTTCACCTAATCAAAGAATTAGCCCAGCAGGAGAAGCTCTCCCTTGAGAAAGATATCCCCACCCCGAGTGGGTCACACCAGACCTCTTCATTATACAACCCCATAGACAAGCAACCCCAAGCGGAAAGTCAACCTCACAGGACAGAGTACTACCCTCTCATTGAAATGAAGGATACATTTTCCCAGCTGGAGGTAAGACAGGTGGAGCTGGAACAGCAGGTGATTACACTCCAGTCAGCACAGACCCAGACAACAGTCCAGCACAACAACACCCCCTTAACCAGACCCGGAGAGCTGGAGGTGGAGAGCGAGACATCTGCACTCTGGACAGTGGTGAGACAACTTCAACAGGAGAAAGAGCAGGAGAACAACAGAGCACTAGAGGAGAGGATCAGACTGCTGGAGGAGAGGGTGAGGGGGATGGAGGAGAGGATCAGACTGCTGGAGGAGAGGGTGAGGGGGATGGAGGAGAGGATCAGACTGCTGGAGGAGAGGGTGAGGGGGATGGAGGAGAGGATCAGACTGCTGGAGGAGAGGGTGAGGGGGATGGAGGAGAGGATCAGACTGCTGGAGGAGAGGGTGAGGGGGATGGAGGAGAGGATCAGACTGCTGGAGGAGAGGGTGAGGGGGATGGAGGAGAGGATCAGACTGCTGGAGGAGAGGGTGAGGGGGATGGAGGAGAGGATCAGACTGCTGGAGGAGAGGGTGAGGGGGATGGAGGAGAGGATCAGACTGCTGGAAGAGAGGGTGAGGGGGATGGAGGAGAGGATCAGACTGCTGGAGGAGAGGGTGAGGGGGATGGAGGAGAGGATCAGACTGCTGGAGGAGAGGGTGAGGGGGATGGAGGAGAGGATCAGACTGCTGGAAGAGAGGGTGAGGGGGATGGAGGAGAGGATCAGACTGCTGGAGGAGGGGGGTGAGGGGGATGGAGGAGAGGATCAGACTGCTGGAGGAGACCCTGGAGGAGATCCACACCAGACCCTGGCCATAGCGTCGACACCACAGCAGAACAGTCCACACCAGACCCTGGCCATAGCGTCGACATCACAGCAGAACAGACAAATGAAGAACCCCAAGCCCAGCGGCTCTCACCCACTCTGAGCACCCCCCCCCCCCCTGTCAGCCACCCTGATAGCCCTCCTGACAACCCCCCCCCACACCCACTGAGGACAAACACAAGACATAGATTGTACTACTTATGGACTCAAATGGGAAATATATTTAAAAAACAAAAAACGTTTTCCCAAACACAGTGAGTCTAAACTCTGGTGTCCAAACACCCAGCGCGCCCTAGACCTTCTATCTGAGGTCCAACTAGGCTCACCCAGCATAATAATACATAATAATACACACAGGCACAAGCCACCTGAGAACACAGCAGGAAAGAAAGTGATTTGAATAGCTTCTTCTACTTTCACCAACGCACAAGTGGTTATCTCCACCCTGCTACCATGAAGACTTCCACCCTGCTACCATACAGTGGATAAATGCAAGTATTTCCCGTGACTGTGCCTCAAAACAGAATGTTTTCCTGGCCCATCACTCCACCCTGGACTTGAACAGCCTCCACGACCAGGTCCACCTCTACAAGGCAGCAGTGCCCACCTTCGCCCGGACTCTTAAGGACATCGCTCTCAAACGCAGCCCCAACACTTCACACAGGAGCAACAGATCAATAGACACCCCACCCAGACCAGCGAGGCCCCCCCCCCTCCCCCCGGACCTACACATAGAGGACCCACGCACCACCAGCCACATCCACACCCCAACCGATCAACACCCCCCAAGTCAACCATGCCCACACCCCATTTAGGCCCCCTCAGATCAGACCTATGCCCCTCCTGCCCACCCCATGCACCCCTCCCCCGCAAAAAGGGCCTCAACATTGAAGTCACATACACCCAGGCTGTGAGCGGGCAAACAGGCCCAACCCCACTCTCACACTAGCCCAAGACAATGGCATGTACCAGATGCTCTGCTCACACTTACTGGCCTGAGGCCAAACCACACTACCAACAACATTGGACACTTTATGGAACATGAAGGCTTCACTATCTCATCCTGGAATATCCAAGGCCTGAGGTCATCTGGCTTTGGCCTGAAGAGAAGGAACCTAGGCATCAAAGAAATCAGAAATACAGACATTATCATTCTACAAGAAACGAGGTATAGAGGAGATGGACCCACTGGTTGCCCTCTAGGTTACAGAGAGCTGGTAGTCCCATCCACCAAACTACCAGGTGTGAAACAGGGAAGGGACTCAGGGGGTATGCTAATTTGGTATAGAGCAGACCTAACTCACTCCATTAAATGAATCAAACCAAGAACATTTTACATTTGGCTAGAAATTCAAAAGGAAATGATCTTAACAGAGAAAATTTTTATCCTGTGTGCTACCAATATCCCCCAACTAGAATCCCCATACTTTAATGAAGACAGCTTCTCCATCCTGGAGGGGGAAAACAATCATTTCCAGGCCCAGGGACATGTACTAGTCTGTGGAAACCTAAATGCCAGAACCGGACAAGAACCTGACACCCTCAGCACACAGGGGGACAAACACCTGCCTGGAGATGACAGTATCCCCTCCCCCATATGCCCCCCTAGGCACAACTATGACAACATAACCAACAAAAACAGGTCACAACTACTATAGTCAATGGTAGGCCTCCAAGGGGACTCCTGTGGTAGGTACACCTATAGCTCATCTCTGTAGACTACTTTGTCACTGACCTCAACACAGTGTATCTTAGGGGTGTCAGTGGACTGACTGTGAACGCTCTATCAGATCACAGCAAACTCACAGTCTACATGAACAGAGCAATACTCAATCATGAGGGATCGAAGCCAAAGGAACTGAGTAACATGAAGAAATGCTATAGATGGAAGGAATGTAGTTTGGAAACCTACCAAAAAACAATTAGACAACATATTCAATCCCTTTTAGACAATTTCCTGGGTAAAACGTTCCACTGTAATAGTGAAGGTGTAAACTTGGCTTCCCTATCAAATCTAAAAATCTCAAATAGAAAACCAAAGAAAATTAACAACAATGACAAATGGTTTGGTGAAGAATGCAAAAATCTAAGAAAGAAATTGAGAAACCTGTCCAACCAAAAACATAGAGACCCAGAAAACCTGAGTCTACGCCTTCACTATGGTGAATCACTAAAACAATACAGAAATACACTACGGAAAAAGAAGGAACAGCACGCCACAAATCAGCTCAATGTAATTTAAAAATCCATAGACTCTAACCACTTTTGGGAAAATTGGAAAACACTAAACAAACAACAACACGAAGAATTATCTATCCAAAATGGAGATGTATGGATAAACCACTTCTCCAATCTTTTTGGCTCTGTAACCAAGAACAAACAGCAACAACATATACATGATCAAATACAAATCTTAGAATCAATTATTAAAGACTAGAACCCACTGGATTCTACAATGACCTTGAATGAACTACAGGACGAAATACAAACACTCCAACCCAAAAAGGCCTGTGGTGTTGATGGTATCCTCAATGAAATTATAAAATATGCAGACAACAAATTCCAATTGGCTATACTAAAACTCTTTAACATCATGCTTAGCTCTAGCATGTTCCCCAATATTTGGAACCAATGACTGATCACACCAATCCACTAAAGTGGAGACAAATTTGACCCCAATAACTACCGTGGGATATGCATCAACAGTAACCTTGGGAAAATCCTCTGCATTATCATTAACAGCAGACTTGTACATTTCCTCTGAAAACATTGTACTGAGCAAATGTCAAATGGTCTTTTTACCAAATTATCATACAACAGACCATGTATTCACCCTGCACACCCTAATTGACCAACAAACAAACCAAAACCAAGGCAAAGTCTTCTCATGCTTTGTTGATTTCATAAAAACATTTGACTCAATTTGGCATGAGGGTCTGCTATACAAATTGATGGAAAGTGGTGTTGGGGGTAAAACATACGACATTATAAAATCCATGTACACAAACCACAAGTGTGTGGTTAAAATAGGCAAAAAACACACATTTCCTCCCACAGGGCCGTGGGGTGAGACAGGGATGAATCTTAAGCCCCACCCTCTTCAACATATATATATCAACGAACTGGCAAGGGCACTAAAAAGGAGGGCCTACAGCAGCACCTTGATCTTCTGCACAGATTCTGCCAGACCTGGGCCCTGACAGTAAATCTCAGTAAGACCAAAATAATGGTGTTGCCAAAAAGTTCCAGTCGCCAGGACCACAGATACAAATTCCATCTAGACACCGTTGCTCTTGAGCACACAAAAAACTATACATACCTTGGCCTAAACATCAGCGCCACAGGTAACTTCCACAAAGCTGTGAACGATCTGAGAGACAAGGCAAGAAGGGCATTCTATGCCATCAAAAGGAACATAAAATTCGACATACCAATTAGGATCTGGCAAAAAATACTTGAATTAGTTGTAGAACCCATTGCCCTTTATGGTTGTGAGGTCTGAGGTCCGCTCACCAACCAAGAATTCACAAAATGGGACACCACATTGAGACTCTGCATTCAGAATTCTGCAAAAATATCCCCCGTGTACAACGTAGAACACCAAATAATGCATGCAGAGCAGAATTAGGCAGATACCCACTAATTACCAAAATCCAGAAAAGAGACGTTAAATTCTACAACCACCTAAAAGGAAGCGATTCCCAAACCTTCCATAACAAAGCCATCACCTACAGAGAGATGAACCTGGAGAAGAGTCCCCTAAGCAAGCTGGTCCTGGGGCTCTGTTCACAAACACAATCACACCCCACAGAGCCCCAGGACAGAAACACAATTAGACCCAACCAAATCATGAGAAAATTACTTGACACATTGCTCCGTTTTTTTGTTAATTCTGTCCAAACTAGAATGCTATTTGAACCTAAACAGAGAGTACACAGTGGCAGAATACCTGACCACTGTGACTGACCCAAACTTAAGGAAAGCGTTGACTATGTACAGACTCAGTGAGCAAAACCTTGCTATTGAGAAAGGCCACCGTAGGCAGACATGGCTCTCAAGAGAAGACAGGCTATGTGCACACTGTCCACAAGATATGGAAACTGAGCTGCACTTCCTAACCTCCTGCCCAATGTTTGACCATATTAGAGACACATAAAGTAAAGGGGAGAGGAGGGGGAGGAATAAAGGAGAGAGGAGGGGGTGGGGGAGGAGTAAAGGGGAGAGGAGGGGGAGGAGTAAATGGGAGAGGAGGGGGAGGAGTAAAGGGGAGAGGAGGGGGTGGGGGAGGAGGGGGTGGGGGAGGAGTAAAGGGGTGGGGAGGGGTGGGGGGAGGAGTAAAGGGGAGAGGAGGGGGAGGAGTAAAGGGGAGAGGAGGGGGTGGGGAGAGGAGTAAAGGGGAGAGGGGGGGGGTGGGGGGAGGGGTAAAGGGGAGAGGAGGGGGTGGGGGGAGGAGTAAAGGGGAGAGGAAGGGGGAGAGGAGGGGGTGGGGGGAGGAGTAAAGGGGAGAGAGGGGGTGGGGGGAGGGAGTAAAGGGGAGAGGAGGGGATGGGGGGAGGAGTAAAGGGGAGAGGAAGGGGTGGGGGGGAGGAGTAAAGGGGAGAGGAAGGGGAGAGGAGGGGGTGGGGGAGGAGTAAAGGGGAGAGGAGGGGGTGGGGGGAGGAGTAAAGGGGAGAGGAGGGGATGGGGGAGGAGTAAAGGGGGAGAGGAAGGGGGTGGGGGAGGGGTAACGGGGAGAGGAAGGGGTGGGGGAGGAGTAAAGGGAGAGGAAGGGGTGGGGGGAGGAGTGTAAAGGGGAGAGGAAGGGGTGGGGGAGGAGTAAAGGGGAGAGGAAGGGGAGGGGGAGGAGTAAAGGGGAGAGGAAGGGGTGGGGGGAGGAGTAAAAGGGGAGAGGAAGGGGTGGGGGAGGAGTAAAGGGGAGAGGAAGGGGTGGGGGAGGAGTAAAGGGGAGAGGAAGGGGAGGGGGGGAGGAGTAACGGGGAGAGGAAGGGGTGGGGGCAGGAAGTAAAGGGAGAGGAAGGGGTGGGGGAGGAGTAAAGGGGAGAAGGAAGGGGTGGGGGAGGAGTAAAGGGGAGAGGAAGGGGTGGGGGAGGAGTAAAGGGGAGAGGAAGGGGAGGGGGAGGAGTAAAGGGGAGAGGAAGGGGTGGGGGAGGAGTAAAAGGGGAGAGGAAGGGGTGGGGGAGGAGTAAAGGGGAGAGGAAGGGGTGGGGGAGGAGTAAAGGGGAGAGGAAGGGGAGGGGGGGAGGAGTAAAGGGGAGAGGAAGGGGTGGGGGGAGGAGTAAGGGCGGGGAGGAGGGTAGTAAAGGGGAGAGCAGGAAGGGGTGGGGGAGAGTAAAGGGGGAGAGGAAGGGGTGGGGGAGGAGTTAAAGGGGAGAGGAAGGGTGAGGGGAGGAGTAAAGGGGGAGAGGAAGGGGTGGGGAGGAAGTAAAGGGGAGATGAGGAAGGGGTGGGGGAGAGGAGTAAAGGGAGAGGAAGGGGTGGGGAGGAGGAGTAAAGGGGGAGAAGAAGGGGAGAGGAGGGGGTGGGTGGCGGAATAAAGGGAGAGGAGGGGGTGGGGGAGAATAAAGGGGAGCGGAGGGGTAAAGGGGAGAGGAGGGGGAGGAGTAAAGGGGAGAGGAGGGGGTGGGGGGAGGAGTAAAGGGGAGGGGAAGGGGTGGGGGTGAGGAGGTAAAGGGGAAAGGAAGGGGTGGTGGGAGGAGTAAAGGGGGAGAGGAAGGGGGTGGGGGAGGAGTAAAGGGGAGAGGAAGCGGTGGGGGAGGAGTAAAGGGGAGAGGAAGGGGTGGGGGGGAGGAGTAAAGGGGAGAGGAGGGGGTGGGGGAGGAGTAAAGGGGAGAGGAAAGGGGGTGTGGGGAGGAGTAAAGGGGAGAGGAGGGGGGCTGTGGGGAGGAGTAAAGGGGAGAGGAGGGGGGCTGTGGGGGTGCGACTGGTTGATATCCCTCTCAGGCAGACTAATGTCATTAGAGTTACAGTGCAGGCAGATCATATGACACAGTTATTATTACTGCTCTTTATTTATTTACCCTGACACATTTATACACACACACACACACACACACACACACACACACACACACACACGCAAGGTCAGGGTGATCTGGTTAACACAGGACTTCAAATGAACCCCCAACACTACACACACAAACAAGTCTATCACATGCTACAAACACACACACACACCTCTGCATCTCTCCCACACTCTAATTGCCTTTAACATGCCTCCCCCTTTTCTCCTCCTTTCCAACTTCTACCTCCCCGTCCCCATATCCAGCCCCCAGGCTTGCCTTCTTTCTGCTTAAGTCTCCGGACCATATGGGCACTGTGGGGCTTAGTGGACCTCCAGCCAGCCTCCCTAATGAAGCTACCCCGTCCCCAGCTTCGGGAGCTTCTACTGGGAAGTGACAGGAGGGGGGGGGGGGGGGGGGGATTTGGATCCATCTAGTCAACTGGTTCATACTGATTGTTCTTATTGTGCGTGTGTAGGCAGTGTCTCTGGTAGAGATGCTAGTCTGACTGTGAGTCGTTTATATCCCTGAGTCAGTGTCTCTGGTAAAGATGCTTGTCTGACTGTGAGTCGTTTATATCCCTGAGTCAGTGTCTCTGGTAGAGATGCTATTCTGACTGTGAGTCGTTTATATCCCTGAGTCAGTTGTCTCTGGTAAAGATGCTTGTCTGACTGTGAGTCGTTTATATCCCTGAGTCAGTGTCTCTGGTAGAGATGCTATTCTGACTGTGAGTCGTTTATATCCCTGAGTCAGTGTCTCTGGTAGAGATGCTATTCTGACTGTGAGTCGTTTATATCCCTGAGTCAGTGTCTCTGGTAAAGATGCTAGTCTGACTGTGAGTCGTTTATATCCCTCAGTCAGTGTCTCTGGTAGAGATGCTAGTCTGACTGTGAGTCGTTTATATCCCTGAGTCAGTGTCTCTGGTAGAGATGCTAGTCTGACTGTGAGTCGTTTATATCCCTGAGTCAGTGTCTCTGGTAGAGATGCTAGTCTGACTGTGAGTCGTTTATATCCCTGAGTCAGTGTCTCTGGTAGAGATGCTAGTCTGACTGTGAGTCGTTTATATCCCTGAGTCAGTGTCTCTGGTAGAGATGCTATTCTGACTGTGAGTCGTTTATATCCCTGAGTCAGTGTCTCTGGTAAAGATGCTTGTCTGACTGTGAGTCGTTTATATCCCTGAGTCAGTGTCTCTGGTAGAGATGCTATTCTGACTGTGAGTCGTTTATATCCCTGAGTCAGTGTCTCTGGTAGAGATGCTAGTCTGACTGTGAGTCTTGTCTTCCAGCATTCCAGGATAGAGCATGGGAAGCAGATGGCTCCTTCTCATGGCCACACACACACACACACACACACACACACACACACACACACACACACACACACACACACACACACACACACACACACACACACACACACACACACACACATTCCAGTTGGGGTTAGGTAGTTCTGTCTTCATGGTTCTGGGGCAACACTACAGTGAGTGGTGGGGTGTGTGTGTGTGTGTGTGTGTGTGTGTGTGTGTGTGTGTGTGTGTGTGTGTGTGTGTGGTGTGTGTGTGTGTGTGTGTGTGTGTGTGTGTGTGTGTGTGTGTGTGTGTGTGTGTGTGTGTGTGTGCGCGTGTGGGTGTGGTGTTTTAGGACACTCTGCTCTAA
This sequence comes from Oncorhynchus kisutch, assembly GCF_002021735.2. Classification (NCBI taxonomy): domain Eukaryota; kingdom Metazoa; phylum Chordata; class Actinopteri; order Salmoniformes; family Salmonidae; genus Oncorhynchus; species Oncorhynchus kisutch. The sequence continues at coordinate 86,180,289 of NC_034188.2, read as the reverse complement.
GGACCATATGGTCCAACACTGCCTGCTGGGCAAAGATAAATCTCACATACAGGGGACAGCCAGACACCAGTACTGCTGCCACACATGCCTGTACTCCATGTCTACATTCTTGCCTCTATTCTGTATCAATCTATTGAACTATTTATCTGGGTTATATTCTCTTAAATGGGACCTGCCACCCTCTTACCTGCGTAGCTCAGGTCAATTCTTACAACAAAAAACACCTACCTCCTCACCAATCCAACTCCCTGTCTGCATGTGTCTGCTGCCTTATATTCTCTCTATATTGTCTAGACTCTCTATATTCTCTCTATATTGTCTAGACTCTCTATATTATCTCTACATCCTCTCTATATTCTCTCTATATTGTCTAGACTCTCTATATTATCTCTACATTGTCTAGACTCTCTATATTATCTCTACATTCTCTCTATATTATCTCTATATTGTCTAGACTCTCTATATTATCTCTACATCCTCTCTATATAATCTCTGTATTATATCTATAACCTCTCTATAGTATCTCTACATTCTCTCTATATTCTCTAAATATTATCTCTAAATCCTCTACATTATCTCTCTATGCTCTCTATATCCACTCTATAGTCTCTATATATCCTCTGTATTCTCTATCTTCTCTCTATATATGATCTATATATTATCTCTCTAGTCTCGCTATATTATCTCTCTATATCCTCTCTATATTCCCTCTATATTATCTCTCTATATCCTCTCTATATTCCCTCTATATTATCTCTCTATATCCTCTCTATATTCCCTCTATATTGTCTCTCTATATTCTATCTGACCCCGACCTGGCCGGGGTATCCTGGAAGGATATTGATCTCATCCCGTCAGTAGAGGATGCCTGGTTATTTTTTTTTAAATGCCTTCCTCACCATATTAAATAAACATGCCCCATTCAAGAAATTTAGAACCAGGAACAGATACAGCCCTTGGTTTTCTCCAGACCTGACTGCCCTTAACCAACACAAAAACATCCTATGGCGTTCTGCATTAGCATCGAAACAGCCCCCGTGATATGCAACTTTTCAGGGAAGCTAGAAACCAATATACACAGGCAGTTAGAAAAGCCAAGGCTAGCTTTTTCAAGCAGAAATTTTCTTCCTGCAACACAAACTCAAAAAGTTCTGGGACACTGTAAAGTCCATGGAGAATAACCTCCTCCCAGCTGCCCTCTGCACTGAGGATAGGAAACAGTCGCCACCGATAAATCCACTATAATTGAGAATTTCAACAAGCATTTCTCTTCGGCTGGCCATGTTTCCACCTGGCAACCCTACCCCGGTCAACAGCACTGCAGCCCCCACAGCAACTCGCCCAAGCCTTCCCCATTTCTCCTTCTCCCAAATCCAGTCAGCTGATGTTCTGAAAGAGCTGCAAATCTGCCGGGCTAGACAATCTGGACCCTTTCTTTCTAAAATTATCTGCCGAAATTGTTGCAACCCCTACTACTAGCCTGTTCAACCTCTCTTTCGTGTCGTCTGATATTCCAAAAGATTGGAAAGCAGCTGTGGTCATCCCCCTCTTCAAAGGGGGGACACTCTTGACCCAAACTGCTACAGACCTATATCTATCCTACCCTTTCTAAGGTCTTCAAAAGCCAAGTCAACAAACAGATTCCCGACCATTTCGAATCCCACCATATCTTCTCCGCTATGCAATCTGGTTTCAGAGCTGGTCATGGGTGCACCTCAGCCACGCTCAAGGTCCGAAACGATATCTTAACCGCCATCGATAAGAAGCAATACTGTGTAGCCGTATTCATTGACCTGGCCAAGGCTCTCGACTCTGACAATCACCACATCCTCATCGGCAGACTCGATAGCTTTGGTTTCTCAAATGATTGGTTCACCAACTACTTCTCTGATAGAATTCAGTGTGTCAAATCGGAGGGCCTGTTGTCCGGGCCTCTGGAAGTCTCTATGGGGGTGCCACAGGGTTCAATTCTTGGACCGACTCTCTTCTCTGTATACATCAATGATGTCGCTCTTGCTGCTGGTGAGTCTCTGATCCACCTCTATGCAGACGACACCATTCTGTATACTTCTGGCCCTTCTTGGGACACTGTGTTAAACCTCTCTAGACGCTAACGTCCCACCAGGCCAACATGAACTGCAGAGAGCTAACATTCTAAATAGACCGTTTGTTATAGTAAACATTCTTGTAAACACATGTATCTTACATAATTTAGAATGTCTTATTAATCCAGCCGTGGTGTCAGATTTCAAAAAGGCTTTACTGCGAAAGCAAACATGCTATACACAGAAGTAGTACTAGCATTTTCCAACCAAGCATTAGCGTCATGAAAGTCAGAAATAACAATAAAATAAATCGCTTACCATTGAAGATCTTCCTCTGGTGGCAATGCCAAGTGTCCTAACTACACAGTGAATGTTGGTTTTGTTTGATCAAATCCATTTTTATAGCCTAACACGAAACATTTGTAAACCGCTTTCGTCGTGATTCCCGTCTCATTCAACGATGCGTTCGTGGTAATTACACACACTAAACAAACGTTTATCCAGTCATGGTTGGTTTCATTGCAATCCTCTGGTTGTTACTAACACAACCATACTTGATGGTTCTTTTCCCGGGACGTATTGACCGAAACAAACCGATTTGAAGACACCAATCAATGACATCATTGCGCACCAATGGTAAGACCGGTCTATCATTGAGTGACTGTATTTTGGCCCAATGACCACTGATCATCTTGAAATCTAGCTTGGAAGATAGCCAATGAGCTGAGGTAAACGGCAATATATAATGGTTATACGTTTGTTTGTCGTAAACTCTGGCGTAAAAGAGGTTCATTCGCTATTGCAATCCTACTTGACGGAGCCACGGGTGTTACGCATAGCAGTACATATTCAATAGCATTTTCAACAAGTTTATATTTTAAAATGTGGCGAATAAATCAGGAAAATCTCAAACAAAGTCTAGGTATACAGGTTTAACCCAAATTTGAGAGGAAATAGATAGATACAGCGAGACGGAGTTGCTTCAGGAAGATGAATCTTTCAGCGAAGCTAGTTTTGACTCCCAGGTGGAAGACGTGTTTCTGCATAGCGAGGATGCCATGTTGGATTGGTAAGCATAGCGAGGATGCCATGTTGGATTGGTAAGCATAGCAGTGATGCCATGCTGGATTGGTAAGCATAGCGAGGATGCCATGCTGGATTGGTAAGCATAGCGAGGATGCCATGCTGGATTGGTAAGCATAGCGAGGATGCCATGCTGGATTGGTAAGCATAGCGAGGATGCCATGTTGGATTGGTAAGCATAGCGGTGATGCCATGCTGGATTGGTAAGCATAGCGAGGATGCCATGCTGGATTGGTAAGCATAGCGGTGATGCCATGCTGGATTGGTAAGCATAGCGAGGATGCCATGCTGGATTGGTAAGCATAGCGAGGATGCCATGCTGGATTGGTAAGCATAGCGGTGATGCCATGCTGGATTGGTAAGCATAGCGAGGATGCCATGCTGGATTGGTAAGTTCTAATGCTAATGTCATTGTTTGAAATGAATAATATCAAATATTATTCATTTGAGATAGTTTTTTAGATTTTCTTATTTTATTTGCAATATATAAAAATATAATCTGTAATGAAATGTGTAAAGTACACATTGGCTATACTGTGTGTGTGTGTGTGTGATATATTTTTTAAATGTATCTTACATTAACATGGAATGGAACAGCCCTTCACCACTTCACCATAGTGATTATGTTCCCTGTACTCTATATATATATCTGTTTATATTACGTGTTGATACAGGGCTCATATGTGAAAGTATTGTTACTGATTTTAAAAAATCTTTCACAGTGGCAGTGATTCTGATTATGAGCCGCCAATGTCTAGGTGTCCATCTCCCTCTGAAGCTGGTTCATCCAGCCGGACCCCCACTGTCTCCGGGTCCACACCTACCTGGCCATCTAGAGGTGTGAAGTCAGTGACAGAGAAGCGGAGGTGGGGAAGAGAGAAACCTGCCGACGGGTGGTTGGCACTCTGTTAGAAGATGATGTGGAACCAAATCCACCAGTTTTTAGGCCCAAAAGGCAGCCAGGACCTCAACTAGACATGACTGCACAGTACAGCCCCCTTCATCTTTTTCAACTGTTTTTCACCTCGTCAGTTGTTGATTCCCTGGTGTTGAACACCAATAAGTATGGGGCTAAGAAGCAGGCAGGAAAGAAAGAGGCGTGGAAGACCATTTCCATGTCAGACCTTTTCTGCTACTTTTCAATGGTCATTTACATGGGGCTGGTGAAGATAAACTCTAAGGGACTATTGGAAAACGTCAGCTCTCTATCAACTGCCTTTCCCCATGACTGTCATGTCTTGTAAAAGGTTTCTGACTATCTCACGGGCGCTTCACATCAGTGACCCAGAAGTTGATGGGGAGAATGTGACGGGCGCTTCACATCAGTGACCCAGAAGTTGATGGGGAGAATGACAAGAAGAGAGGCACACCAAGGTTTGATAGGCTGTGCAAAATCAAACCTCTCTACCCCAACATCGTTGAGGCCTGCAATACCTATTTTCAGCCACCCAGAACCTGTCCATCGATGAGAGGATGGTAGCCTCAAAGGCCAGAATCAGCCTCAAACAATACATGCGTAACAAACCAACCAAATGGGGTTACAAGCTGTTTGTTTTGGCTGATTCTGTGTGTGCCTACACTTGCATTGTTTTTGTTTATGAGGGGAAAAACAGTTTTGCTACCAGTAATGGACTGAGTTATGATTCCGTTATGGAGTTATTGGATTTTCAACTGCTGGGGAAGGGCTACAAATTGTTTGTGGACAACTTCTACACAAGCCTTACCCCGTTTACAGAGCTGAGGAAGCGGGATGTGTGGGCTTGTGGCACCATTCGGACCAACAGAGTGGGCTTTCCGAAGACCAAGGTAAATGACATGCCTACGCGGGCTGAGCGGGGTATCATGCGATAGGGGTCCGTGAAGATGGCCTGCTCTTTGTGAAGTGGATGGACACCAGAGAGGTGGTCATGTGCTCCAGTATCCACAAGTCCTTCAGTGGAGATCACGTCGTCAGGTATGTGAAGGACGGTGAAGGACGGTGCCGGGGCATGGACCACAACAAATGTCCCCATTCCAGCTGCTGTGAAGGACTACAACAAGAGCATGGGAGGTGTGGACCTGTCAGATACGCTGATAGGATACTACAATATTCTCCACAAGACCATGAAACGGTACAATACATTTCTTTGTCATTTCATTGACATTGCTGTGGTGAATGCCTTCATCCTCCAGAAGAAAATGGCCAAGAGCTGTGGACAGCCCCCCATCTCACAGCTAGCCTTCAGGGAGCTGCTCATCCAGGAGCTTGCTAGCTACAACTAGTCCACTGCATCACCTTCTGTCCCCTCTACCTCTGTCCCTTCTGCTCCAACCAGTGGTGTTCACCTGCCCAGATTAATCTCTGCAGGCATGAATGTGCCTCAGGGCAAAAAGGGCCCAGTAGGGATACGTCGTTGTGCCCTTTGTCACAGGAAATGCCCCATCACCTGCACCACATGTTCAGTAAGCCTCTGCTTTACACCAGAAAGAGACTGCTATGGGCCATGGCACCAGCAGCACAATATTGTGTAGAGGACTGAGGGTCTTCACAATATTGTAAATAGAAAATATGTAAATAGTTACCCTTGTTAATTGTTTGTTTTATTATAATTTTTTTAATATATATATATATATATATTTTTTTTTGGGGGGGGGGGTGTTAGAACAGCATTGATGTATTTTGGGGGGGGGGGGTGTTAGAATAGCATTTATGTATTTTGGGGGGGGGGGGGGTGTTAGAATAGCATTTATGTATTTTTTTGGGGGGGGGGTGTTAGAATAGCATTTATGTATTTGGGGGGGGGGGTGTTAGAACAGCATTGATGTATTTGGGGGGGGGGGGGGGGGGTGTTAGAATAGCATTTATGTATTTTGGGGGGGGGGTGTTAGAACAGCATTGATGTATTTTGGGGGGGGGGGTGTTAGAATAGCATTTATGTATTTTGGGGGGGGGGGGGTGTTTAGAACAGCATTGATGTATTTTGGGGGGGGGGGGGTGTTAGAATAGCATTTATGTATTTGGGGGGGGGGGGTGTTAGAACAGCATTGATGTATTTTGGGGGGGGGGGGGGGGGTGGTTAGAATAGCATTTATGTATTTTGGGGGGGGGGGGGGGTGTTAGAATAGCATTATGTATTTTTTTTGGGGGGGGGGTGTTAGAATAGCATTTATGTATTTGGGGGGGGGGGGTGTTAGAACAGCATTGATGTATTTTGGGGGGGGGGGGGGGTGTTAGAATAGCATTTATGTATTTTGGGGGGGGGGTGGTTAGAACAGCATTGATGTATTTTGGGGGGGGGGGGGTGTTAGAATAGCATTTATGTATTTTGGGGGGGGGGGGTGTTAGAACAGCATTGATGTATTTTGGGGGGGGGGGGGGGGTGTTAGAATAGCATTTATGTATTTTGGGGGGGGGGGGGGGTGTTAGAATAGCATTTATGTATTTTGGGGGGGGGGGGGTGTTAGAATAGCATTTATGTATTTTTTGGGGGGGGGTGTTAGAATAGCATTGATGTATTTTGGGGGGGGGGGTGTTAGAACAGCATTGATGTATTTTGGGGGGGGGGGGGGGTGTTAGAATAGCATTTATGTATTTTGGGGGGGGGGGGGGGTGTTAGAACAGCATTGATGTATTTTGGGGGGGGGGGTGTTAGAATAGCATTTATGTATTTTGGGGGGGGGGGGGTGTTAGAACAGCATTGATGTATTTTGGGGGGGGGGGGTGTTAGAATAGCATTTATGTATTTTGGGGGGGGGGGGTGTTAGAATAGCATTTTATGTATTTTGGGGGGGGGGGGGTGTTAGAACAGCATTGATGTATTTGGGGGGGGGGGGGGGTGTTAGAATAGCATTTATGTATTTTGGGGGTGGGGGGTGTTAGAACAGCATTGATGTATTTTGGGGGGGGGGGGGGTGTTAGAATAGCATTTATGTATTTTTTGGGGGGGGGGGGTGTTAGAACAGCATTGATGTATTTTGGGGGGGGGGGGTGTTAGAATAGCATTTATGTATTTTGGGGGGGGGGGGGTGTTAGAATAGCATTTATGTATTTTGGGGGGGGGGGGTGTTAGAATAGCATTTATGTATTTTTTTTGGGGGGGGGGTGTTAGAATAGCATTGATGTATTTTGGGGGGGGGGGGGGTGTTAGAACAGCATTGATGTATTTTGTATATAGTCCTTTCCTTCGAAATGTATCACTGTACCGATTCGGCCACTTGGGTACATGTGTGTGGGACACCTGGGTGACTTCATGCTCAATGTCATGTAGCGCACTCATTTTTGAAGTTATCTGTCTTTGCTCAGCTATTGTTGCCATCTTATGTTATTCATTCAACCATCCCCAGCATCCTATCTGTATGTCTGGCTGTTCTTGGTCATTTGAAAGATGATGTAGCAACAATAAAAACAGAAAATGTATGTTTATTTCCTTGTATTTTCTTCTACCAGATCTATTGTGTTATATGGTCCTACATTCAATTCACATTTCCTCAAAATTCAGAGTGTTTTCTTTCAAATGATACCAAGAATATGCATATCCTTGCCTGAGCTACAGGCAGTTAGATTAGGGTATGTCTTTAGGCAGAAATGGAGAAGAAGGGGGGGTACCCCAAAGACGTTTTAACAACCCTACAGACGAGCTTCAATGCCAATCAACTCTCCTTCCGTGGCCTCCAATTGCTCTTAAATACAAGTAAAACTAAATGCATGCTCTTCAACCGATCGCAGCCTGCACCTGCCCGCCTGTCCAACATCACTACTCTGGACGGCTCTGACTTAGAATACGTGGACAACTACAAATACCTAGGTGTCTGGTTAGACTGTAAACTCTCCTTTCAGACTCACATCAATCATCTCCAATCCAAAGTTAAATCTAGAATTGGCTTCCTATTTCGCAAACAAAACATCCTTCACTCATGCTGCCAAACATACCCTTGTAAAACTGACCATCCTACCGATCCTCGACTTCGGCGATGTCATTTACAAATAGCCTCCAAAGAACTACAAAATCTCTGAAACTGGAAACACTTATCTCCCTCACTAGCTTTAAGCACCAGCTGTCAGAGCAGCTCACAGATTACTGCACATGTGCATAGCCATCTATAATTTAGCCCAAACAACTACCTCTCCCCCTACTGTATTTATTTATTTTATTTTATTTTATTTATTTTGCTCCTTTGCACCCCATTATTTTTATTTCTACTTTGCACATTCTTCCACTGCAAATCTACCATTCCAGTGTTTTACTTGCTATATTGTATTTACTTTGCCACCATGGCCTTTTTTTGCCTTTACCTCCCTTCTCACCTCATTTGCTCACATCGTATATAGACTTGTTTATACTGTATTATTGACTGTATGTTTCTTTTACTCCATGTGTAACTCTGTGTTGTTGTATGTGTCGAACTGCTTTGCTTTGTCTTGGCCAGGTCGCAGAGAACTTCTCAACTTGCCTACCGGGTTAAATAAAGGTGAAATAAAAAAATTAAAAATATCTACATCCTCTCCATATTCTCTCTATATCCTCTCTCTATATCCTGTCTATCCTCTCCATATTGTCTCTATATTCTCTCTCTATATCCTATCTATCCTCTCCATATTGTCTCTCTATATCCTCTCTCTATATCCTCTCTCTAGACTCTCTATATCCTCTCTATATTCTCTCTCTATATATATTATCTCTCTAGACTCTCTATATCCTCTCTCTAGCCTCTCTATATCCTCTCTATATTCTCTCTCTATATACATCATCTCTCTAGTCTCTCTATAGTCTCTCTATATCCTCTCTCTATATATATCATCTCTCTAGCCTCTCTATATCCTCTCTATATTCTCTCTCTATACTATATCCTCTATAGTCTCTCTATATCCTCTCTCTATACTATATCCTCTCTCTATACTATATCCTCTCTCTATACTATATCCTCTCTCTATACTATATCCTCTATAGTCTCTCTATATCCTCTCTCTATACTATATCCTCTCTATATTCTCTCTATATCCTCTCTATATCCTCTCTATATCCTCTCTCTAGTCTCTCTATATGCTCTCTATGTTCTCTCTATATCCTCTCTATATCCTCTCTATATCCTCTCTCTATTGTCTCTCTATAGTCTCTCTATGTCCTCTCTATATCCTCTCTATATCCTCTCTATGTTCTCTCTATATCCTCTCTATATCCTCTCTCTAGTCTCTCTATATCCTATCTCTAGTCTCTCTCTATTGTCTCTCTATATCCTCTCTCTAGTCTCTCTATGTTCTCTCTATATCCTCTCTCTAGTCTATATCCTCTCTATATCCTCTCTCTAGTCTCTCTTTATCCTATCTCTAGTCTCTCTATATTCTCTCTCTATAGTCTCTCTATATTCTCTCTCTATAGTCTCTCTATATCCTATCTCTAGTCTCTCTCTATTGTCTCTCTATAGTCTCTCTATATCCTCTCTCTAGTCTCTCTATGTTCTCTCTATATCCTCTCTCTAGTCTCTCTCTAGTCTCTCTATATTCTCTCTCTATAGTCTCTCTATAGTGTCTCTATATCCTCTCCCTAGTCTCTATCTAGTCTCTCTATAGTGTCTCTATATCCTCTCTCTAGTCTCTCTATATCCTCTCAATATACAGTAATCTAGACTACCATACCCCTGCATAGCCTCTCACCATACAGCCAGCTCAACCCCCAGACTCTGACCATTCAGGCTCTTCTGACCCATGATTCTCTCCTGTCTACCAATGTACATTACAATTATATAATAGCTTCTACACTAAGTCTCACTGTGTCACAGCCAATAATAATAGTACTTGTGTGTGTGTGCGTGCGTGTGTGTCAATTACATGCCAATCCCCTGTTTCTAGATTAAAGATGCTTATTTTTTTAATGAAATCCCCAGACTTCCTTACCTTTCTCCTCAACACTCCAATCAGGAGATTTAGTTCAACCATGAAATAGGTTAGGGAGGATAATGTTGGTTAAGGTTAGGGGGGACAATGTTGGAGAGGATCATGTTGGATACTGTTAGCGATGATAATGTGGGATATTGTTATGGAGGACAATGTGAGGGGATGATAATGTGAGATCATGTCAGGGAGGATAATGTGAGATGATGTTATGGCGGATATTGTTAGGGATGATAATGTTGGATAATGTTAAGGGGATAATGTTAGAAATTAAAGGGAGGATATGTTGGACAAGGCCAGGGAGGATAATGTGTTTAATGTTAGGGAGGATAATGTTGGATAAGGTTAGGGAGGATAATGTTGGGTAATGTGGGTTAATGCTAGGGAGGATAAGGTTTGATAAGGTTAGGGAGGATCATGTGGAATAAGGTTAGGGGGATAATGTGGATTAATGTCTGGGAGGATAATGTTAGGGCGGATAGTGTGGGATAAGGTTAGGGAGGATCATGCTTGATAAGGTCAGGGAGGATCATGTTGAAAAACGTCAGGGAGGATAATGTGTGATACTGTTAGGGAGGATAATGTTATGGATGATAATGTTATGGAGTATAATTTGAGATACTGCTAGGGGGATAATGACGGATAAAGCCAGGGACGACAATGCCAGATAATGTCGGGGGATAATGTTGGTTGACGTTAGGGAGGATAATGCTTGATAAGGTTAGGGAGGATCATGTTGGATAACGTCAGGGATGATAATGCTTGATAAGGTTAGGGAGGATCATGTTGGATAACGTTAGGGAGGATCATGTTGGATAACGTTAGGGAGGATAATGCTTGATAAGGATTATTCTGTCTACATCGTGTTTTAGGTATTCTATTTATTTCGTGCTGACAATGTTTTCTGTGTTGTCATCTCAGAGCGAGAGAGAGAGGTGTTTACTTTTCACTGTTCATTTTTGTTTGTTTCACTTTTGTTTATTATCTACTTCACTTGCTTGGCAATTTTAACATATATTTCCCATGCCAATAAAGCCCATTGAATTGAAAGAGAGAGATGACTAGCTGTGTTCTCGACAACAACCTGGAGAGAGTGTAATGTTCATTTTGTATTGTTTGTTTCACTTTTGTTTATTATCTACTTCACTTGCTTTGGCAATGTAAACATGTGTTTCCCATACTGAGAGAGAGAGAGAGAGAGAGAGAGAGAGAGAGAGAGATCAGGCTGCACTTAGCTGTAGCCTAGTGCTTACTGAGGGCTTTATCTGTTTTCAGAAGAGGGAGAGAGATCGACGCAACACTATTTAATATGAAACAGCATTTCAGAAGGTGCTAGCTCAGTTGCTATGACAACGACAAACTCAAACTGTGTTTAATTGGGGGTTTCTGCACCTCTCTCTTTTAACAGCGTCCACGCACTCCGTACAGCACAGTATAACATTACACTGCAATTAGTGTGTGTGTGTGTGTGTGTGTGGGGGTGGGGGGCTGTCTGAGAGTGTGCATGTCTATGGTGTGTATCTGTGAGTGTGTGCATGTCTATGGTGTGTATCTGTGAGTGTGTGCATGTCTATGGTGTGTATCTGTGAGTGTGTGCATGTCTATGGTGTGTATCTGTGAGTGTGTGCATGTCTATGGTGTGTATCTGTGAGTGTGTGCATGTCTATGGTGTGTATCTGTGAGTGTGTGCATGTCTATGGTGTGTATCTGTGAGTGTGTGCATGTTTGTTCCCAGGTCTACATCGTGTCCGTCTGACAGTCGGATGATCTCGTCTAGTGTTGAGTGCCTCCACGCAGCAGCACTCGTTAACCCTTAAGTCATGAGGTCAGACTCCGGTCACACAGAGAGAGAGAGAGGTTTACTGCTCCCACTGTTTCAACCAGTCAGAGAACAGAGATGTGGCCAGACACCACAACACTACTGACGGTACAGCCCGTGGCTGTGTGGCGGCTGGTTTACAGCAAGCATGGTAGAAAAGGCTCCATACAACATGTCTGTTGATCAAACACATCAAATCAAATGTATTTGTCACATGCTTGGTAAACAACAGGTGTAGATTAATAGTGTTTACTTGCCAACATTGAAGATGAAAACATATCATGGAACGTTGCTGTGAATGGGAATGTCTGTTCTACTGATTTGGGAATCAGAGGACTGACCCGTGGTCAGGGCTAGGTGTAGGTTTGGGACACGGCAGCTCACACGAGCACACTATGGACATAATAAGAGGCATAAATATCAGAGGAGGAAGTTTTCTGTTGTGTCATTGTGATGCGTTCAGACAGAAATCCACCCTCAGAACGTTTCTCTCCTCCGATAAACATATTCCTTCACCCTGAAATGCAAAGATAACTGCTCATATTTACGGATAACAGAGAGACCTGCATATGAAATACAAACCAGCCTATTGCTGTTTCTGTTAGTGAGGAAATATGAAACACACTCTTGCTGGTTGATATGTATTTTGTAATAGGAATGAGGGCTCCTGAGTGGCTCAGCGGTCTAAGGCACTGAGTCTCAGTGCTAGAGGCGTCGCTACAGACCCCGGTTCGATTGCAGGCCGGCCGTGATTGGGAGTCCCATAGGGGTGAATTCACTCCTCTCCTGAGGAGTGGAAGAAACACACTCACATGCACAGTGTCTGAGCCTGCAACTGATAAGACAGGGTTGGATGGCATGGCTGCAGGCTGATACCATCGTTACCAGTGACAGGAAACTGAATGTGTGTGTGTGTGTGTGTGTGTGTGTGTGTGTGTGTGTGTGTGTGTGTGTGTGTGTGTGTGTGTGTGTGTATCTGTGTGATTGTCACTCTCTGAATTTGTAGAAATTACACAAGTTTTAACTAAGCTATGTAAAGTTTATAGTCAACTATTTCTGTCTCCATTTTGACTTCTCCTTCTTGGAGTCCCTCCTCAGACTGCCTTACTGAGAAGGCTCTTGTGCCTCTGGGTGAATGAGAGTGCTTCTCCATAGGGAGAGGAGGCTTACATGCACTCTGCTGCTGGGCCAATAGAATGGACAGTGAAGGAACTGTACTGCCTGGCACCATTGTATGGAGGAGAACAAAGACCCCTGTTTATGCCTCTGGCCAACACCTCTGCTCTACACACATTGGAGCTCAACACTACATTAGCATTGGTTAGGGACAACAACAAAAAACTAAGAGGCTTTAATTAAGGTAATCAATCATAGTTGTTACTTGTTGTAAATGTACATTTGTACTTTCCGGAGACTGGAGGAGGCAGAGACACCCTGGGAGAAATGACATGATGGTTCTCTGTTTCAGTCTGAAAAGGTGTCATGATTTTAGTGTTGTGTAAGGGTGTGGGATCACTCTCTCAATATCCTGTATGACCATATTAGACCATATTAGAGACACATATTTCCCTCCTATTACAAAGACGCACAAAGAATTTGAAAACAAATTCGATTTTGATTAACTGACATATCTACTGGGTGAAATACCACAGTGTGCCATCACAGCAGCAAGATGTGTGACCTGTTACCACAAGAAAAGGTCAACCAGTGAAGAACAAACACCATTGTAAATACAACCCATATTTATGCTGATTTATTTTCCCTTGTGTACTTTAACTGTTTGTACATCGTTACAACACTGTATATATATATATGTGTGTCTTTATTCCTTTTAAACTGTTGTGAATGTAATGTTACTGTTCATTTCTGATTGTTTATTTCACTTTTGCTTATTATCTATTTCACAATGTTAATTAACATGTTTCCCATGCCAATAAAGCCCTTTGATTTGAGAGAGAGAGAGGAGAGAGAGAGAAAGAAAGAGAGAAAGAGAGAGAAAGAAAGAAAGAGAAAGAGAGAACAAGAGAGAGAACAAGAGACAGAGAGAGAGAGAGAGAGAGAGAGACAGAACAAGAGAGCGAGAGAAAGAGAGAGCGATAGAGAGAGAGAGACAGAGAGAGAGAGAGAGAGACAGAGAGAGACAGAGATAGACAGAGAGAGACAGAGATAGACAGAGAGAGAGAGAGAGAGAGAGAGAGAGAGAGAGAGAGAGAGAGAAGGAATTAGGCAGTGTCTGTAGTGACTCATCAGCCTAAAGCTCTGTGTATGAGCTGAAAAAAATGGATTTGCGTTTTAGAGGACCTGCAGGCTTTGTAAACAACACACGCACGCACGCACACACACACACACACACACACACACACACACACACACACACACACACACACACACACACACACACACACACACACACACACACACACACACACACACACACACACACACACCAATCTGACTTGGCTGACAGCGTCTAATACAACTGCAAAAAAAAATCCTCACAAGTGTCTGTGTTTCAGTCTGTATGTATGACCCCTCCTCTCTCACTGAGTGGGATGTTGATCTACAGACAATGTCAAATATCAGTTATTATGATGAGGATGATGGTTCCCCCTCTGAATGCAGCAGTGAGGTCTATCTGTTTAGCCAATGCTTTGATATGAGGGTGAAGTCATCATGTCCTGCACCTGGAACTGGTCAGTCACAATGAAACCATTACCTCACAAAGGATGACATCACTCCTCTCTGCTACATTATAATGCACTCTGTCATTGGTCAGACAGTGATTGTCCCAAAATGAGTGACATCACAAAGGATGACATCACTCCTTTCTGCTCCACTACACTGCACCTACAGGTTCCAAATATTCAGGTTAAGAATAGAGGATTCTATTTAAGTGATAATGCCCTCAAAGCCAGTGTTTGGATTATATATTGGCACAGGTGTGAACCATGTCGATATAACCTCCAAACCACCGGCTTCGAGGGCATTATCACTTTTACACAACGGGTTACCAACATACTAAAATAATCATTTACACATTTTCATTAAAAAAAAGTTATTTTGATCCATTTATTCTATTTAATCCTTCCACAATATATAGTCCAGACAAATCTAGGGTTGCTACCCAGGCCGGCTAGATGTTCGTTCTAACAGTTTGGTTGCCAGAGACGCGACCCAGACGTTCAGTATTTTTCTTCTGTATCTTTGGATGTGATCCAGTAGTTTGTTCTAAATGTTCCATTCCATTACTGACGGTCAACGTTCTAAATGTTCCATTCCATTACTGACGGTCAACGTTCTAAATGTTCCATTCCATTACTGACGGTCAACGTTCTAAATGTTCCATTCCATTACTGACGGTCAACGTTCTAAATGTTCCATTCCATTACTGACGGTCAACGTTCTAAATGTTCCATTCCATTACTGACGGTCAACGTTCTAAATGTTCCATTCCATTACTGATGGTCAACGTTCTAAATGTTCCATTCCATTACTGACTGTCAACGTTCTAAATGTTCCATTCCATTACTGACTGTCAACGTTCTAAATGTTCCATTCCTTTACTGAATGTCAACGTTCTAAATGTTCCATTCCATTACTGACTGTCAACATTCTAAATGTTCCATTCCATTACTGACTGTCAACGTTCTAAATGTTCCATTCCATTACTGACGATCAACATTCTAAATGTTCCATTCCATTACTGACTGTCAACGTTCTAAATGTTCCATTCCATTACTGACTGTCAACGTTCTAAATGTTCCATTCCATTACTGACGGTCAACGTTCTAAATGTTCCATTCCATTACTGACTGTCAACGTTCTAAATGTTCCATTCCATTACTGACTGTCAACGTTCTAAATGTTCCATTCCATTACTGACTGTCAACGTTCTAAATGTTCCATTCCATTACTGACGATCAACATTCTAAATGTTCCATTCCATTACTGACTGTCAACGTTCTAAATGTTCCATTCCATTACTGACTGTCAACGTTCTAAATGTTCCATTCCATTACTGACGGTCAACGTTCTAAATGTTCCATTCCATTACTGACTGTCAACGTTCTAAATGTTCCATTCCATTACTGACTGTCAACGTTCTAAATGTTCCATTCCATTACTGACTGTCAACGTTCTAAATGTTCCATTCCATTACTGACTGTCAACGGTCTAAATGTTCCATTCCATTACTGACTGTCAACGTTCTAAATGTTCCATTCTATTACTGACGGTCAACGTTCTAAATGTTCCATTCCATTACTGACTGTCAACGTTCTAAATGTTCCATTCCATTACTGACTGTCAACGTTCTAAATGTTCCATTCTATTACTGACTGTCAACGTTCTAAATGTTCCATTCCATTACTGACGGTCAACGTTCTAAATGTTCCATTCCATTACTGACTGTCAACGTTCTAAATGTTCCATTCCATTACTGACTGTCAACGTTCTAAATGTTCTATTCCATTACTGACTGTCAACGTTCTAAATGTTCCATTCCATTACTGACTGTCAACGTTCTAAATGTTCTATTCCATTACTGACTGTCAACGTTCTAAATGTTCCATTCCATTACTGACTGTCAACGTTCTAAATGTTCCATTCCATTACTGACTGTCAACGTTCTAAATGTTCCATTCCATTACTGACTGTCAACGTTCTAAATGTTCCATTCCATTACTGACTGTCAACGTTCTAAATGTTCCATTCCATTACTGACTGTCAACGTTCTAAATGTTCCATTCCATTACTGACGATCAACGTTCTAAATGTTCCATTCCATTACTGACGGTCAACGTTCTAAATGTTCCATTCCATTACTGACGGTCAACATTCTAAATGTTCCATTCCATTACTGACTGTCAACGTTCTAAATGTTCCATTCCATTACTGACTGTCAACGTTCTAAATGTTCCATTCCATTACTGACTGTCAACGTTCTAAATGTTCCATTCCATTACTGACTGTCAACGTTCTAAATGTTCCATTCCATTACTGACGGTCAACGTTCTAAATGTTCCATTCCATTACTGACGGTCAATGTTCTAAATGTTCCATTCCATTACTGACTGTCAACGTTCTAAATGTTCCATTCCATTACTGACTGTCAACGTTCTAAATGTTCCATTCCATTACTGACGGTCAATGTTCTAAATGTTCCATTCCATTACTGAAGGTCAACGTTCTAAATGTTCCATTCCATTACTGACTGTCAACGTTCTAAATGTTCCATTCCATTACTGACTGTCAACGTTCTAAATGTTCCATTCCATTACTGACTGTCAACATTCTAAATGTTCCATTCCATTACTGACTGTCAACGTTCTAAATATTCCATTCCATTACTGACTGTCAACGTTCTAAATGTTCCATTCCATTACTGACTGTCAACATTCTAAATGTTCCATTCCATTACTGACTGTCAACATTCTAAATGTTCCATTCCATTACTGACTGTCAACGTTCTAAATGTTCCATTCCATTACTGACTGTCAACATTCTAAATGTTCTATTCCATTACTGACTGTCAACGTTCTAAATGTTCTATTCCATTACTGACTGTCAACGTTCTTATCCCTTCGCTAGCTAGCCAGCTACGGTTAACTATGTCAAAAAGTGCAGCCAGAAGAACAGCAAAGTAGCTGCATTTGCATTTGTTTAAACTGTTTTCTAGTGATTATTTATTTGGATATATCCATAACAATGAGCTAATGAGGCGCGATTTCATCTGCATAGAAAATGTGCTCAGTCGTCAGGACACTGTTGTTCAGAGGAGCCAACAACACAGATAACACAATAACTTCAAACTGAAGCTGGAAAGACTGCAAACTAGCTGCACTTCGTTTCGTTTGACCATTTTTCAATTGACATTTCTTTATATATATCCATAAAAATTATGCCAGCTGATTAATGATTTAGACTGGATGTGAAATGATGCTTGTCTGTCTGTCTCATCCCGACACGTTCATTACTATGGGACAGCTGGAGATCCAATTTGAATATTGAAACAATGTTGTAAATTTCGGAGAGACAGACAGCAAGGTTTAAACAAATCTCCGCTGTTGAAAACGAAACATTACTCTGAAAGAAATGTGAGATAATGTTTAGATGCTTTTTATAGTGGAGATCAAGTTTATAAATTGCCTGGCTGGGCTGATGAGACAGTGGAACAGAATGAATAGGTATTTTAACGTCATAGATTTAGCCGGTGGTAATATGTGGAATAGACACTGTTTGGAATGCGGTTTTAGCCAATCAGCATTCAGGATTAGACCCACCCATTGTATCGTATCCTATAACTCTTTGAATCCGTGGTAGTAGTTATCAATGGAGCTGGTCCCATAAAAGTGTTAATTTTCGAATGCTTCTGCATGGAATTACTTCACTGAATTACTAAATGTGAGTATGATTTCAAAAATGGAAGCAATTGACATTTGGGTACAGGACTCGTGTCCTACATTCTGGCCAGGTCCTGCCGTGTAGTTCTGGGCTGATCCCTCACCTTCCTCATGATCATTGATGACCAACGAGGTGAGATCTTGCATGGAGCCCCAGACCGAGCATGATTGACCGTCATCTTGAACTTCTTCCATTTTCTAATAATTGCGCCAACAGTTGTTGCCTTCCCACCAAGCTGCTTGCCTATTGTCCTGTAGCCCATCCCAGCCTTGTATCCCTGATGTCCTTACACAGCTCTCTGATCTTGGCCATTCTGGAGAGGTTGGAGTCTGTTTGATTGAGTGTGTGGACAGGTGTCTTTTATATAGGTAACGAGTTCAAACAGGTGCAGTTAATACAGGTAATGAGTGGAGAACAGGAGGGCTTCTTAAAGAAAAACTAACAGGTCTGTGAGAGCCGGAATTCTTACTGGTTGGTAGGTGATCAAATATTTATGTCATGCAATAAAATGCTAATTAATTACTTAAAAATCATACAATGTGATTTTCTGGATTTTTTAGATTCCGTCTCTTACAGTTGAAGTGTACCTATGATAAAAAGTACAGACCTCTACACGCTTTGTAAGTAGGATAACCTGCAAAATCGGCAGTGTATCAAATACTTGTTCTCCCCACTGTATGTCTCTAATAAAGACATTGAATTAAATGATTATAATGTATATAGATGTAGCAGATTACAGAAAGGTGGAGGATTGGCAATATATGTCAAATGTGATTTCATGGCGTTCCAATCTTTAAATATTTACTTTCCCAAGAAATTTGAGCTACTGGTTGTAGATGTGTTCATAAACCAGAATACACATTTATTTGCTGCTGGGATTTAGCGTTCTCCTGCCTCCATGGCGGAGGTTATTGGTGCTGCTGGGATTTAGTGCTCTCCTGCCTCCATGGCGGATGTTATTGGTGCTGCTGGGATTTAGTGCTCTCCTGCCTCCATGGCGGATGTTATTGGTGCTGCAGGGATTTAGCGCTCCCCTGCCTCCATGGCGGATGTTATTGGTGCTGCTGGGATTTAGTGCTCTCCTGCCTCCATGGCGGATGTTATTGGTGCTGCTAAAATTTAGCGCTCCCCTGCCTCCATGGCGGAGGTTATTGGTGCTGCTGGGATTTAGCGCTCCCCTGCCTCCATGGCGGATGTTATTGGTGCTGCTGGGATTTAGCGCTCCCCTGCCTCCATGGCGGATGTTATTGGTGCTGCTGGGATTTAGCGCTCCCCGCTCTATCTGAGTGTTTAACACCTTTTTTGTCCTCAGAGTTGGACTTTTTAGGGGATTTGTATCTGGATTGGCTATCCCTGGGCTCAAATCAATTTCAGAGTATCCCCATTGATTTTGACTAAATTGATCTCAAATCCCACACGGCTAAATGTGAAAAACCCTCAAAACTCCTCATTGATTAATTTAATTCTTACTAATAACCCCCATAAATATGTGTCTAGTGGAGTATTTGCATATTATCTAAGTGATCATTGTCCCAATGTATGTTTAGAGATACAAAACAGAAAAATACTAATCCTTGTTTAATTAAAAATATACATTTTACAAAGTTTTCTCCTCATGAGTTGTTTTATGAATTGTTCTACTCTGATTTAGCCACTGTGTCCTGTATTCCTGACCCAGAGTTGGCTCTAGAACATTTCTCTAACACATGTATTCCTGACCCAGAGTTGGCTCTAGAACATTTCTCTGACACATGTATTCCTGACCCAGAGTTGGCTCTAGAACATTTCTCTGACACATGTATTCCTGACCCAGAGTTGGCTCTAGAACATTTCTCTGACACATGTATTCCTGACCCAGAGTTGGCTCTAGAACATTTCTCTGACACATGTATTCCCCTGGCAGATAATCACACCTTATTAGAATTTAGAGTCAAAGATAGGTTAACCCTTGGTTTTCTTCGGAGCTATCTGAGATTCACATGAGAAATCATGCCTGGGCCAAGGCAAGGAAAACTGGCTCTGTAATGGGACTGGCAATCTTTCAGAAAATTGAGGTACAGATGTACTATCTCCATTAAGAAAGCTAAATCAAGCTACTTTGTAAGCTCTATCTCTGACTCTGCTGGTGATCTTTCAAAAAGTGTAGTACTCATCACTGCATTCTTGGCCCTCTTTGATGTCAAGTAGGTTGATACAGTGTTATATTTTCATATATAAAGCCCTTTTACAAAAAAACTCCTACGGTTCATAATGTCTTTACTAAACTTGAGACATACCATGGTCAGAGGGATGGTTAACTCTGGAAATGACTTTGGTCTCTACTGAGTTAGGTAAATCAGCTTTTAGTTCTTGCACCATATTTGTTGAATACTCTTCAACATGTTCTTAAATGTGATGTTCTGGTGTCTCTAGGTGAATTCAGACAGCTGATTGAGGACCTTATTACTGATGAATGTGATGTTCTGGTGTCTCTAGGTGAATTCAGACAGCTGATTGAGGACCTTATTACTGATGAATGTGATGTTCTGGTGCCTCTAGGTGAATTCAGACAGCTGATTGAGGACCTTATTACTGATGAATGTGATGTTCTGGTGCCTCTAGGTGAATTCAGACAGCTGATTGAGGACCTTATTACTGATGAATGTGATGTTCTGGTGCCTCTAGGTGAATTCAGACAGCTGATTGAGGACCTTATTACTGATGAATGTGATGTTCTGGTGTCTCTAGGTGAATTCAGACAGCTGATGGAGGACCTTATTACTGATGAATGTGATGTTCTGGTGCCTCTAGGTGAATTCAGACAGCTGATGGAGGACCTTATTACTGATGAATGTGATGTTCTGGTGCCTCTAGGTGAATTCAGACAGCTGATTGAGGACCTTATTACTGATGAATGTGATGTTCTGGTGCCTCTAGGTGAATTCAGACAGCTGATTGAGGACCTTATTACTGATGAATGTGATGTTCTGGTGCCTCTAGGTGAATTCAGACAGCTGATGGAGGACCTTATTACTGATGAATGTGATGTTCTGGTGCCTCTAGGTGAATTCAGACAGCTGATTGAGGACCTTATTACTGATGAGTGTGATGTTCTGGTGCCTCTAGGTGAATTCAGACAGCTGATGGAGGACCTTATTACTGATGAATGTGATGTTCTGGTGTCTCTAGGTGAATTCAGACAGCTGATTGAGGACCTTATTACTGATGAATGTGATGTTCTGGTGCCTCTAGGTGAATTCAGACAGCTGATTGAGGACCTTACTACTGATGAGTGTGATGTTTTGGTGCCTCTAGGTCAATTCAGACAGCTGATTGAGGACCTTATTACTGATGAATGTGATGTTCTGGTGCCTCTAGGGTCAATTCAGACAGCTGACTGAGGACCTTATTACTGATGAATGTGATGTTTTGGTGCCTCTAGGTCAATTCAGACAGCTGATTGAGGACCTTACTACTGATGAATGTGATGTTTTGGTGCCTCTAGGGTCAATTCAGACAGCTGATTGAGGACCTTATTACTGATGAATGTGATGTTCTGGTGCCTCTAGGGTCAATTCAGACAGCTGATGAAGGACATTATTACTGATGAATGTGATGTTTTGGTGCCTCTAGGGTCAATTCAGACAGCTGATTGAGGACCTTATTACTGATGAATGTGATGTTCTGGTGTCTCTAGGTGAATTCAGACAGCTGATGGAGGACCTTACTACTGATGAATGTGATGTTCTGGTGTCTCTAGGTGAATTCAGACAGCTGATTGAGGACCTTACTACTGATGAATGTGATGTTCTGGTGCCTCTAGGTGAATTCAGACAGCTGATGGAGGACCTTATTACTGATGAATGTGATGTTCTGGTGTCTCTAGGTGAATTCAGACAGCTGATGGAGGACCTTATTACTGATGAATGTGATGTTCTGGTGTCTCTAGGTGAATTCAGACAGCTGATGGAGGACCTTATTACTGATGAGTGTGATGTTCTGGTGTCTCTAGGTGAATTCAGACAGCTGATGGAGGACCTTATTACTGATGAGTGTGATGTTCTGGTGTCTCTAGGTGAATTCAGACAGATGATTGAGGACCTTATTACTGATGAATGTGATGTTCTGGTGTCTCTAGGTGAATTCAGACAGCTGATGGAGGACCTTACTACTGATGAATGTGATGTTCTGGTGTCTCTAGGTGAATTCAGGCAGCTGATTGAGGACCTTATTACTGATGAATGTGATGTTCTGGTGCCTCTAGGGTCCTTCAGACAGCTGATGGAGGACCTTATTACTGATGAATGTGATGTTCTGGTGCCTCTAGGGTCCTTCAGACAGCTGATGGAGGACCTTATTACTGATGAATGTGATGTTCTGGTGTCTCTAGGTGAATTCAGACAGCTGATTGAGGACCTTATTACTGATGAATGTGATGTTCTGGTGCCTCTAGGGTCCTTCAGACAGCTGATGGAGGACCTTATTACTGATGAGTGTGATGTTCTGGTTCCTCTAGGGTCCTTCAGACAGCTGATGGAGGACCTTATTACTGATGAGTGTGATGTTCTGGTGTCTCTAGGGTCCTTCAGACAGCTGATGGAGGACCTTATTACTGATGAGTGTGATGTTCTGGTGTCTCTAGGGTCCTTCAGACAGCTGATGGAGGACCTTATTACTGATGAGTGTGGTAGTTTAGGACTGTGTTTTTCTTTCTTCTTTCATTTGGTATTTATATTGATGTGTGTATGTTCTGTCATTTCTGTAGTTCAGCGCTCATCTGTAAAAGAGACCTTAGTCTCAGTATGACTCCCTGATAAAATAAAGGTTACATTTCAAATGAACACAATTGTCTTAACCCTCTCATCTTCAATCAGGCCCTGCACTCTGCCACTGGTCGTGATTGTTCCAAATTGAGTGACATCACAAAAGGTGACATCACTTCTCTGTGATGATCTAGATTGAACGAAGTCATAGGGGAGGATGTCTGTCCAGTGATTGGTCAGTGGTGGCTGTTGGATCAAGTCTGTTTTTCTTTCTTCCTTCTACTTCCTTCTATACTTGTAAAATACATTAGCTCCTTGTCAATGTCACTTATCATTCACTGTCAGCTGTCAGCAACATCTCTGTTCCTGCACTGGACAGTTTGATCTCCATCTCTTCATTCAAAGACTCAATTATGGACACTTACTGACAGTTGTGGCTGCTTCACGTGATGTATTGTTGTCTCTACCTTCTTGCCCTTTGTGCTGTTGTCTGTGTCCATTAATGATGTTTGTACCATGTTTTGTGCTACAACCATGATGTGCTGCTACCATGTTGTTGTCATGTGGTGTTGCTACCATGGTGTTGTCATGTGGTGCTGCTACCATGTTGTTGTCATGTGGTGTTGCTACCATGTTGTTGTCATGTGGTGTTGCTACCATGTTGTTGTCATGTGGTGTTGCTACCATGTTGTTGTCATGTGGTGTTGCTACCATGTTGTTGTCATGTGGTGTTGCTACCATGTTGTTGTCATGTGGTTGTGCTACCATGGTGTTGTCATGTGTTGCTACCATGGTGTTGTCATGTGTTGCTACCATGGTGTTGTCATGTGTTGCTGCCATGTTGTTGTCATGTGTTGCTACCATGTTGTTGTCATGTCTTGCTACCATGTTGTTGTCATGTGTTGCTACCATGGTGTTGTCATGTGGTGTTGCTACCATGGTGTTGTCATGTGTTGCTACCATGGTGTTGTCATGTATTGCTACCATGTTGTTGTCATGTGTTGCTACCATGTTGTTGTCATGTGTTGCTGCCATGCTATGTTATTGTCTTAGCTATCTCTTTATGTAGTGTTGGGTTGTCTCGCTTGTCGTGATGTGTGTTTTGTCCTATGTTGTTGTCATGTGTTGCTACCATGTTGTTGTCATGTGTTGCTACCATGTTGTTGTCATGTCTTGCTACCATCTTGTTGTCATGTGTTGCTACCATGGTGTTGTCATGTGGTGTTGCTACCATGTTGTTGTCATGTGTTGCTACCATGTTGTTGACATATGTTGCTACCATGGTGTTGTCATGTGGTGTTGCTACCATGGTGTTGTCATGTGTTGCTACCATGGTGTTGTCATGTATTGCTACCATGTTGTTGTCATGTGTTGCTACCATGTTGTTGTCATGTGTTGCTGCCATGCTATGTTATTGTCTTAGCTATCTCTTTATGTAGTGTTGGGTTGTCTCGCTTGTCGTGATGTGTGTTTTGTCCTATGTTGTTGTCATGTGTTGCTACCATGTTGTTGTCATGTGTTGCTACCATGTAGTGTTGGGTTGTCTCTCTTGTCGTGATGTGTGTTTTGTGCTATGTTGTTGTCATGTGTTGCTACCATGTTGTTGTCATATGGTGATGCTACCATGTTGTTGTCATGTGTTGCTACCATGTTGTTGTCATGTGTTGCTACCATGTTGTTGTCATGTGGTGTTGCTACCATGTTGTTGTCATGTGTTGCTACCATGTTGTTGTCATGTGGTGTTGCTACCATGTTGTTGTCATGTGTTGCTACCATGTTGTTGTCATGTGGTGTTGCTACCATGTTGTTGTCATGTGTTGCTACCATGTTGTTGTCATGTGTTGCTGCTATGCTATGTTATTGTCTTAGCTATCTCTTTATGTAGTGTTGGGTTGTCTCACTTGTCGTGATGTGTGTTTTATCCTATATTTAAACATTTTAATCCCAGCCACCGTTCCCACAGGATAGTGTTTGCCTTTTGGTAGGCTGTCATTGTAAATAAGATATTGTTCTTAACCGACTTGCCTAGTTAAATAAAAGTTAAATAATAAATAAATAAATACAAATTATAGTCTCAAAATGGAGATGGGCCTGATGGCGCCAACAGAGATGGTCGCCTCGCTTCGTGTTCTTAGGAAACTGTGAAGTATTTCGTTTTTTTATGAATTATTACATTGTTGCCCCAGGAAATCTGAAGTCTTATTACATACAGCCGGGAATTACTATTGGATATAAGAGCGACATCAATTTACCAACATTACAACCAGGAATACGACTGTTCCCAACGCAAATTCTCTGTTTGGACCACCACCCAGGACAATGGATCTAATCCCAGAAGCTGACCCAAGACAACGTCGCCGCAGAAGGGGCAGAAGGAGGGGGCTCCTGGTCAGGCGCCGTAGACGTGCACATCACCCAATGTCCAGTCTCTTGACAACAAGGTAGACAACATTTGAGCAAGGGTTGCCTTCCAGAGAGACATCAGAGATTGTAACATTTTCTGTTTCACGGAAACATGACTCTCTCTGGATATGTTGTCGGAATCGATGCATCTCCGTGCATCGCTCCAACAGAGTGGGTGTATGCTTCATGATTAATGACTCATGGTGTAATCATAACAACATACAGGAACTCAAGTCTTTCTGCTCGCCAGATCTAGAATTCCTCACAATCAAATGCAAGCCATATTAACTTCCAAAATAATTATTGTCAGTTATCGCCATCACACTGCACACTGCCCTATCCCATCTGGACAAGAGGAATACCTATGTAAGAATGCTGTTCATTGACTACAGCTCAGCATTCAACACCAAAGTACCCACCAAATTCATCATCAAGCTGGAGGCCCTGGGCCTCAACCCCACCCTATGAAATTGGGTCCTGGATTTTCTGACTGGCCGCTCCTAGGTGGTGAAGGTAGGAAACAATATCTTCACCTCGCTGACCCTCCTGGGTGCGTGCTCAGCCCCCACCTGTACTCTCTGTTCACCCATGACTGCGTGGCCATGCAAACCTCCAACTCAATCATCAAGTTTGCAGACGACACAACGGTAGTGGGCTTGATTATCAACAACGACCAGACAGCCTACACAAAACAGCAGAGGGAGCAACAGCAGAGGGAGCAACAGCAGAGGGAGCAATAGCAGAGGGAGCAACAGCAGAGGGAGCAACAGCAGAGGGAGCAACAGCAGAGGGAGCAACAGCAGAGGGAGCACCCCCCTATCCAAATCGAATGGATA
>NC_034188.2:86076591-86149091 GCF_002021735.2 Oncorhynchus kisutch | reverse complement strand
TAGTTTACATACACTTAGATTGGAGTCATTAAAACTAGTTTACATACACTTAGGTTGGAGTCATTAAAACTAGTTTACATACACTTAGATTGGAGTCATTAAAACTAGTTTACATACACTTAGATTGGAGTCATTAAAACTAGTTTACATACACTGAGATTGGAGTCATTAAAACTCGTTTTTCAACCACTCCACAAATTTCATGTTAACAAACTGTAGTTTTGGCAAGTCGGTTAGTACATCTACTTTGTGCATGACACAAGTCATTTTTCCAACAATTTTTTACAGACTGAATCACAATTCCAGCGGGTCAGAAGTTTACATACACTATGTTGACTGTGCCTTTAAACAGCTTGGAAAACTCCAGAAAATGATGTCATGGCTTTAGAAGCTTCTGATGGGCTATTTGACATCATTTGAGTCAATCGGAGGTGTACCTGTGGATGTATTTCAAGGCCTACCTTCAAGCTCAGTGCCTCTTTGCTAGACATCATGGGAAAATCAAAAGAAATCAGCCAAGACATCAGAAAAGAAATTGTAGACCTCCACAAGTCTGGTTCAGCCCTGGGAGCAATTTCTAAACGCCTGAAGGTACCACGTTCATCGGTACAAACAATAGTACGCAAGTATAAACACAGTGGGACCACGCAGCCGTCATACCACTCAGGAAGGAGACGCGTTCTGTCTCCTAGTGATGAATGTACTTTGGTGCGAAAGTGCAAATCAATCTCAGAACAACAACAAAGGACCTTGTGAAGATGCTAGAGGAAACAGGTACAAAAGTATATATATCCACAGTAAAAAGAGTCCTATATCGACATAACCTGAAAGGCCACTCAGCAAGGAAGAAGCCACTGCTCCAAAACTGCCTTAAAAAAGCCAGACTACGTTTTGCAACTGCACATTGGGAAAAATATCAATATATATCAATATAAATGTCCTCTGGTCTGATGAAACAAAAATTGAACTGTTTGGCCATAATGACCATTGTTATGTTTGGAGGAAAAAGGGGGATGCTTGCAAGCCGAAGAACACCATCCCAACCATGAAGCACGGCGGTGGCAGCATCATGTTGTGGGGGTGCTTTGCTGCAGGAGGGACTGGTGCACTTCACAAAATAGATGGCATCACGGGGAGGGAAAATTATGTGGATATCTGGAAGCAACATCTCAAGACATAGTCAGGAAGTTAAAGCTTGGTCACAAATGGGTCTTCCAAATGGACAATGACACCAAGCATACTTCCAAAGTTGTGGCAAAATGACTTAAGGACAACAAAGTCAAGGTATTGGAGTGGCTATCACAAAGCCCTGACCTCAATCCTATAGAACATTTTGTTGACAGAACTGAAAAAGAATGCGCGAGCAAGGAGGCCTACAAACCTGACTCAGTTACACCACCTCTGTCAGGAGGAATGGGTCAAAATTCACCCAACGTATTGTGGGAAGCTTATGGAAGGCCACCCGAAACGTTTGACCCAAGTTAAACAATTTAAAGGCAATGCCACCAAATACTAATTGAGTTTATGTAAACTTCTGACCCCCTGGGAAAGTGATTGAAGAAATTAAAGCTGAAATAAATTATTCTCCCTGCTATTAATCTGACTTTTCACATTCTTAAAGTAAAGTGGTGATCCTAACTGATTTTTACTAGGATTAAATGTCAGGAATTGTGAAAACTGATCTTAAATGTATTTGGCTAAGATGTATGTAAACTTCCGACTTCAACTGTAAACTATTATCACTTGTCTAATATGACTGGTCTATTTTGACAGGAAAGTCATACTGAGCTGTGCATAAATATCTCCAACACATATAATATACAATATATGCAATTAAAAAACATATTAAGAATAACAGACACATGTACCAACATAGAGGTCTATGATCATGACTCTGAACTGGCCAAGGGGTTCCAGAACATCTCATTTCAGAGAGCTCTGGAAGTTTTTCAAAATAAAAAGTTAAATCTGCTTTTTTTTAAAAGTCTAAATGGAATTAATGATGATAGATACATAGGCAAGACTTCTTTGTAGAAAATTCTGCTCTCTCCTTACATACAAAGAGGCCCAACTGATTTTGATACAAAACATAATGGTGAGTTCTAGAACCATCACCAGTAATAAACCTAAGGGCCCAATGGTGAGTTCTAGAACCATCACCAGTGATAAACCTAAGGGTACAGTGGTGAGTTCTAGAACCATCACCAGTAATAAACCTAAGGGCCCAATTGTGAGTTCTAGAACTATCACCAGTAATACACCTAAGGGCCCAATGGTGAGTTCTAGAACCATCACCAGTAATAAACCTAAGGGTCCAAAGGTGAGTTCTAGAACTATCACCAGTAATAAACCGGCTCTAGGCACGGTTTCCCCAGTTCGCCAGGAGATCCCAGTGCGGCGTGTTCCAGCTCCCGTCCGGAGCTGCCAGAGTCTCCCTCCTGTCCAGAGCTACCAGAGTATCCCTCCTGTCCGGAGCTGCCAGAGTCTCCCTCCTGTCCAGAGCTGACAGAGTCTCCCTCCTGTCCGGGGTCGGCGGCGAGGGTCCCCAGTCTGAGGTCGGGGGCGAGGGTCCCCGCTCCAAAGGCGCCACCTAAGTGGGCCAAGCCGAAGATGGAGCAGGGTCCACGTCCCGCACCAGAGACGCCACCGCGGATAGATGCCCACCTAGACCCTCCCCTATAGGTTAAGATTTTGCGGCCGGAGTCCGCACCTTTGGGGGGGGGGGTACTGTCACGCCCTGACCTTAGAGATCCTTTTTACGTCTCTATTTTGGTTTGGTCAGGGCATGAGTTGGGGTGGGCATTCAATGTTTTGTGTTCTATGTTCTATATTTCTGTGTGTTTGGCCAGGTGTGGTTCTCAGTCAGAGGCAGCTGTCTATGTTGTCGCTGATTGAGATCCATACTTAGGTAGCCTTTTCCCACCTGTGTTTTGTGGGTAGCTGTTTTCTGTTTTTGTGTCTGCACCAGACAGAACTGTTTCGGTTTCGTTCGTTCTCTTTGTTGGTTTTGTTATTCAGTGTTCAGTTCTATTAATAAATCATGAACACTTACCATGCTGCGCTTTGGTCCACTCATTCACAGGAAGAGGATCGTTACAACCACCATTTATTTCAAATAGGAAACCAACTGGCATTAAATGCTGACTAAAACTACTTGCTTATGCAGGGAATTAACAGTTTTCCAGAATTTAGAGGGATCACTAAGAGTCATAGCGCTAAGGAAGTAGTTTGATTTGGTCTGTTTAAACTGAGGCATTGCACTTATTTCTCAATTGCCTAAATAGCTGCCGAGCAGTTAACGAGCCAGTTTGTCTAGCCTTGGCCCAGGTTTGAAGTCTTATCAAGAGGAGGTCTGAGAGTACAGGAGAGGACCATGGATTCGTTTGTTTTTGTTGATTCGTTTGAGAGGGGCAGGTTTATCAGCCAGAGAGGTAAAAATGGATGAGCGAAATGAAAGTGCCACAACAGGATCTGGTATGCAGCCAGTAGAAAACACCTATGAATAATAGATTGTGAAGGAATGCCTGGGGCAAGATTTTTAATACAAGGGTCAGAGTTTTTCCAGTTGGTATCTCTAATGCAAGCAATAGGCCAGTGGTCGCTGATATCACTTACAACAACATCACTAGCCAGATACTTATGGGGACAGTTAATCAGGTCAATCAATGAGACGTTTGCTTGATTTTTTACAGTCGTTATCAGCTGATTCAAGTTGAACTCCAGACATATTCCTAAACTGATCTGAGGCGTGTGAAAGCCAGTCTAGATCTAGATCTCCTAACACAACTAGTTCAGATACCAGAAAAGGTTTATAATAATCAGTACACAGTACACTACAAGCCTGTGTACTGACAAATATCAGCTCCACCAGCTTGCACCTCCACCCGAGGCTGTCCCAGCATGCCACAAGGGGCTGGTATTTTAGCAGCTTGTCGGCAAAGAACTGTTCCATGTAGCCGTCCAATGAGCAGCCAACTTCCGAAATGAGCCCCTCCCCCTGACCTTTCCCACAACAACAACCATATCTGGCATATTTGGCACACAGGAAAACACATCAATCCTCAACATCAAACCAGCTTCCTCTTAGATCTCCTAACACAACCAGTTCAGATGCCAGAAAGTGTTTCAAATAGTCATAAATAATACCATCAACCTCCGACGAGGTGGCTGGTGGGTGGTAGACCGCAGCAATAAATATACGCATATTTTGGCTTATGGACAGTTTTATAAGCAACAGCTCACACATTTTGGGGACAGAGATGCTAAGACAGCATGATATACCACAAGAGAAGGTGTTACATAAATACCCCTCCCCCTTTTTTTCACATCTGAAAACGTTATAGTCCGCATTAACAATGTCCTTATCCATAATCAAATCATTCACCCAGATCTCCGAGATAGTGTCATGCACCCAGACATTCAGACAGTCCAGTTTAGATGTCAGGCTTTGCACATTTATATGTAACAGACCAAACAGCCGGAGTATCCATGGTGATACAAGAGTCAATAGAACTGGATGGGTTGCAATGGGCTTCCTGGTTGGATTCAAAGTCACCGAGTTAATAGTAGAATTCAGGTGAATGTGCACAACATAACTATTGACAATATCCATACGCTTATGAGCACATGAGGCAAAACGATAGCGTGATATCAAACTATTAATAGCATAGGTGGAGCTAACAGAATTACTATTTACAAAACCCCCTTACAGTATAAACATAAGACGCTGTGGCGAAATGATATCGCTGCGATTTAATGGAAGTAAATACCTTTGAGGAGAATGATTTGATCAGTCAATGCCTCATCGCTGCCTTGCAGTGTTTGG
Source organism: Oncorhynchus kisutch (assembly GCF_002021735.2). Lineage (NCBI taxonomy): Eukaryota > Metazoa > Chordata > Actinopteri > Salmoniformes > Salmonidae > Oncorhynchus > Oncorhynchus kisutch. The sequence goes on along the minus strand of NC_034188.2, from coordinate 86,144,266 downwards.
ACAGGATCCATGCACTCAGATGATTAGGGTGGATCCCTCTTCCAAAAGGTGTAAAAATTGTCCCCCAAGGAGCTACAGTGGTCACGTAGCCAGTTGTGAAGTGCTAGAAGCCTGTTAAAACGTTCACTACCTCGATAGGACTGGTCTAATAGGACTGTGTTATTAAAACGGTTATATGGCTATTGAAATTCAATGGATGAGAGGGGTTTACACATTTATTATTTAGTGGTCTTAGGTATAGTGTCACACACACACACACACACACACGCAGGCACGCACACACACACACACACACACACACACACACACACACACACACACACACACACACACACACACACACACACACACACAGATACAAAGACAGATTGTAGATGTTAAATCTCTCAGCGTATGGGAGCCTCTTTCCCACGGTCACACTCCACTGCAGGCCCAGAGCTATCTATCAGGAAGGAAATGATGTCATCACTGCTTCTTGTTGGAATGTTTGGATTACTGTTTCTCCTGGTTTAGAGAAAGGGGGTGTGATGTGAACTGGGACTGAGTGTAGAGGAGGATGTATAGAGTATAATATATATAATGTATATATATATATATGTGTTTTGCTCTGGTGTCTGTGTGTGTGTGTGTGTGTGTGTGTGTGTGTGTGTGTGTGTGTGTGTGTGTGTGTGTGTGTGTGTGTGTGTGTGTGTTTTTCTGATACCTCTGTACTTCCTTCAGGTCCAAACTCATCTGAGGCTGTGGCTGATCTTCCACTGAGATAGTGGAAGATCACACACACACACACACACACACACACACACACACACACACACACACACACACACACACACACACACACACACACACACACACACACACACACACACACACACACACACACACACACACACACAGACAAACAAACACGCATACACATAAACACACACCTGGACACACGTACAGATACACTATCGCACTCTCTCTCCAGTGCTCCCACATACTCTTCCAACCAGAACTATAAATACAGAAATGAATCGCTGCCTGAAGCAGGAAAAGAGCACAGTCCATCTCTCCTATCTTATCTACATCCAGGACAGTCCATCTCTCCCATCTTATCTACATCCAGGACAGTCCATATCTCCCATCTTATCTACATCCAGGAGAGTCCATCTCTCCCATCTTATCTACATCCAGGACAGTCCATATCTCCCATCTTATCTACATCCAGGACAGTCCATATCTCCTGTCTTATCCACATTCAGGACAGTCCATATCTCCTTTCTTATCCACATCCAGGACAGTCCATCTCCTATCTTTTCCACATCCAGGACAGTCCATCTCTCCTATCTTATCTACATCCAGGACAGTCCATATCTCATATCTTATCCACATCCAGGACAGTCCATATCTCCTATCTTATCTACATCCAGGACAGTCCATATCTCATATCTTATCCACATTGAGGACAGTCCATCTCTCCCATCTTATCTACATCAAGGACAGTCCATCTCTCCTATCTTATCCACATCCAGGACAGTCCATCTCTCCTGTCTTATCCACATCCAGGACAGTCCATATCTCCTATCTTATCTACATCCAGGACAGTCCATATCTCATATCTTATCCACATTGAGGACAGTCCATCTCTCCCATCTTATCTACATCCAGGACAGTCCATATCTCCTGTCTTATCCACATTCAGGACAGTCCATATCTCCTATCTTATCCACATCCAGGACAGTCCATCTCTCCCATCTTATCCACATTGAGGACAGTCCATATCTCCCATCTTATCCACATTGAGGACAGTCCATATCTCCCATATTTTCCACATTGAGTACAGTCCATATCTCCCATCTTATCCACATCCAGGACAGTCCATCTCTCCCATTTTATCTACATACAGGACAGTCCATATCTCATATCTTATCCACATTGAGGACAGTCCATCTCTCCCATCTTATCTACATCAAGGACAGTCCATCTCTCCTATCTTATCCACATCCAGGACAGTCCATCTCTCCTGTCTTATCCACATCCAGGACAGTCCATATCTCCTATCTTATCTACATCCAGGACAGTCCATATCTCATATCTTATCCACATTGAGGACAGTCCATCTCTCCCATCTTATCTACATCAAGGACAGTCCATCTCTCCTATCTTATCCACATCCAGGACAGCCCATCTCTCCCATCTTATCTACATCCAGGACAGTCCATATCTCCTGTCTTATCCACATTCAGGACAGTCCATATCTCCTTTCTTATCCACATCCAGGACAGTCCATCTCTCCCATCTTATCCACATTGAGGACAGTCCATATCTCCCATCTTATCCACATTGAGGACAGTCCATATCTCCCATATTTTCCACATTGAGTACAGTCCATATCTCCTATCTTATCTACATCCAGGACAGTCCATATCTCCCATCTCATCCACATCCAGGACAGTCCATATCTCCCATCTTATCTACATCCAGGAAAGTCCATCTCTCCTATCTTATCCACATCCAGGACAGTCCATCTTATCCACATCCAGTCATTTATGCAGTATAGATATTAGTTTTCTCTCCAGCAGCATCAAGCTGCTAGTACCCACCTCTACATCACCCTATGTATATAGACTTTTTGTTTTCTTTTGTTCTACTGTATTCTTCTCCCTCCTCTCTCTCCTCCCTCCTCTCTCTCCTCTCCTCCCTCTCTCTCCTCTAAAGGTGTTCTCAACCAGCCTACCTGGTTAAATAAAGGTGAAATTAAAATAAATAAAATAAATAAATATGTAGAGACATTTGAGGATCACTCTAAAGATCTGGCTGTGATGGTGTCAAATATTACACTACAGTATCTGGGTACTCTCATAAAAGGCATTCAAAAAGTCATTATAGATTTTGAAATTGGCCTCATGGGTCAAATGTTATTAATATTTTTCATAATAATCATAATGAATAAACTTGTCATTTATTTTGGCAACAAAATCTGTTGTTTCTATGTTGGTTTTCTGTGATGTATTTAAAGTGTAATATTGGGACGCAAACTAAAAATGTAATACATTTCAACTCGATATCTGACATGGTACAGGTGTCTTCTTTTCTTTAAGCCCATGTGTGTGAGGTTGTCACAATATTCAAGAGAAGAAAGTGAGGACCAAGGTGCAGCATGGTACATGTTCATAATTAATTTATTAGCAACTGAACACTAAATTCAAAAATGACAAAAACAATAACCGAAACAGTTGTGTCTGGTACAGATACAAAACAGAAAACAACTACCCACAAAACCCATGTGGGCAAGAGCTACCTAAGTATGGTTCTCAATCAGAGACAACGACAGACAGCTGTCCCTGATTGAGAACCATACCCGGCCAAAAACAAAGAAATAGAAAAACATAGAAAAAAAGGACATAGAATGCCCACCCTAGTCACACCCTGGCCTAACCAAAATAGAGAATAAAAAGCCTCTCTATGGCCAAGGGCGTGACAGAGGTGTATACTTTTGTTTCAAAGTAGATTTGTTTAAGACTACCAAGAAACACTGTGTGACCCTGATTTAGCTCACTACATTAAAAGTATAAATATAATTTTCTGCAGTTCTACACTTTTTGCCATGAGGCAGAGATCATTTAAAAAAACAAAAAAACATTTGCAATTCTATCGGTTTTGTCATGGGGTTCAGATAAATGTTTTGCAGTTTTACAGCTAATTTCCTGCAATTCTATCCATTTTGCCATGTTTATGCCCTGTTAATGATATCTGAGGGAGACAAAATCAATGTGGGTCCCCTGGAGGTGAGGGCCCTTGGGCACGTGTCCTGCGTGACCGGTTCGAATTCGGCAACGATTACTACAAGTTTAGATAGCTAGACTAATTTACCAATCTAAAATGTGTTTGTTGACATGGCTAATTGAGTGACTGTCACTGACATAACAAGAGAAAAATGACTGATGCACAAACAAATGTACCTTGTGTATTCTATTATTCTAACTATCGACAGTAAGTTCAGACCCCAACTGTCGCTTATGCCTGGAGCCGGCCCTGTGTGGCTTTTCAGCTGTGAATAATTACCCTGTCAGTCAGGTTCTGTCAGTGGGTCTAACCTGGGTTCCTCCTCTGTGACACTGAACCTGGTATTCTTGTGTCCCCCCCCCCCACCGTCTCCCTCACCTTCTCCCCCCTCCCCTTCACAGATCCAATGTCTTCAGAGCGCAACGTTTGTTGAATGCTTAATGAGAGACCTCGGTTGATTGGTTTTGGACCTTGCTGGAACTGTGTGGTATAGCTACCAACGTTAGCCTGCAATCTATACTGGAGCTGTGTGGTATAGCTACCAACGTTAGCCTGTAATCTATACTGGAGCTGTGTGGTATAGCTACCAATGTTAGCCTGCAATCTATACTGGAGCTGTGTGGTATAGCTACCAACGTTAGCCTGTAATCTATACTAGAACTGTGTTGTATAACTACTAACGTTAGCCTGTAATCTATACTGGAACTGTGTTGTATAACTACCAACGTTAGCCTGTAATCTATACTGGAGCTGTGTTGTATAGCTACCAACGTTAGCCTGTAATCTATACTGGAACTGTGTTGTATAACTACTCATGTTAGCCTGTAATCTATACTGGAGCTGTGTTGTATAGCTACCAACGTTAGCCTGTAATCTATACTAGAACTGTGTTGTATAACTACTCATGTTAGCCTGTAATCTATACTGGAACTGTGTTGTATAGCTACCAACGTTAGCCTGTAATCTATACTGGAGCTGTGTTGTATAGCTACCAACGTTAGCCTGTAATCTATACTGGAGCTGTGTTGTATAGCTACCAACGTTAGCCTGTAATCTATACTAGAACTGTGTTGTATAACTACTAACGTTAGCCTGTAATCTATACTGGAACTGTGTTGTATAACTACCAACGTTAGCCTGTAATCTATACTGGAGCTGTGTTGTATAGCTACCAACGTTAGCCTGTAATCTATACTGGAACTGTGTTGTATAACTACTCATGTTAGCCTGTAATCTATACTGGAGCTGTGTTGTATAGCTACCAACGTTAGCCTGTAATCTATACTAGAACTGTGTTGTATAACTACTCATGTTAGCCTGTAATCTATACTGGAACTGTGTTGTATAGCTACCAACGTTAGCCTGTAATCTATACTGGAGCTGTGTTGTATAGCTACCAACGTTAGCCTGTAATCTATACTGGAGCTGTGTTGTATAGCTACCAACGTTAGCCTGTAATCTATACTGGAACTGTGTTGTATAACTACTCATGTTAGCCTGTAATCTATACTGGAACTGTGTTGTATAACTACCAACGTTAGCCTGTAATCTATACTGGAGCTGTGTGGTATAGCTACAACGTTAGCCTGCAATCTATACTGGAGCTGTGGTATAGCTATCAACGTTAGCCTGTAATCTATACTGGAGCTGTGTGGTATAGCTACCAACGTTAGCCTGCAATCTATACTGGAGCTGTGGTATAGCTACCAACGTTAGCCTGCAATCTATACTGGAACTGTGTGGTATAGCTACCAATGTTAGCTGATGCTGCTACCAACAGTACATGCAGAGACACTGCTTGCGTGCTCACCGCTGTGAGAGGATTTAAAGGAGGACACATATTTTTCTTTTTGTGATTTAGCCATTTGTGTGAGCTCTTTCTGTTCACTTAGTTGAAAATTCCTTGTAAGAGAGAGACACGAAAGCCCAGCTAGCCTAGCTGTCTGGCAGTCTGAAATGGAGGTTGATATTGAACTTTTTCAATGCTGCAGGAGCTGTGTTTCTTTTGTTCTATTCCAGGACAATGTGGACTGCCCAGACTTTCAATGTAGCAACGGTTTGCTTGCAGAGGACTACAGGGGCGAAGGGGCTACTCTTAGCAAACAAGTAGTGAACCTACACAAGCTACTGGGGAATCCTACACACGCTACTGGGGAATCCTACACCAACTACTGGGGAATCCTACACCAGCTACTGGGGAATTCTACATCAGCTACTGGGGAATCCTACACACGCTACTGGGGAATCCTACACCAGCTACTGGGGAATCCTACACCAGCTACTGGGGAATCCTACACAAGCTACTGGGGAATCCTACACCAGCTACTGGGGAATCCTACACACGCTACTGGGGAATCCTACATCAGCTACTGGGGAATCCTACACCAGCTACTGGGGAATCCTACACCAGCTACTGGAGAGTCCTACACCAGCTACTGGAGAATCCTACACCAGCTACTGGGGAATCCTACACCAGCTACTGGGGAATCCTACACACGCTACTGGGGAATCCTACACCAGCTACTGGGGAATCCTACACACGCTACTGGGGAATCCTACACCAGCTACTGGGGAGTCCTACACTGCCTCTTCCCTGGAAAATGGAGTCAGTAAGCTGCTTCTGGATGACTTGGTGGATGTTCCTGTTCTTGATCTTATCAACCAGCCATGGCGATATGTCACTCGCTTTGGAAGTCGAAAGCAACGGCATCTGGCAATGGGGGCCTCCTTGGTGATGGGAAGCCCCTGATCGGACCAGACATCAAGCAGTTTCACCACACTGGAAACCAGAGGTACCGGCGCCTTCATCCCTGGGGGCTTCCTCTCCAAGATCAGATCTTTGCCTTCGTCCTCTGTTCTGTCTCCCTCTCCGGGTTGCTTCTAACTCCATTTCAGAGCTTCCCCCTCATTGGACCATGAGAGCGTCTAAGGATTCTACAGCTGGCTCGGGTGCTTCGGGTCCTGACGCCCATCAATCGTCGGGGGTTCTGCAAGGCCACTTGAGTTGAAAGAGCTGCCATATCCTCCTCAGTTGTTGCACCAGATGTCTTCATCGGCAGCTCTATGGTGAGAAACATCTCAATTCACGGGGCAAAAACCCATTGCTACCTCAGAGCACAAGTACAGGACATTACAATGGTGCTTCCTACCATTCTACAACGTACCTTTATTTAACTAGGAAAGTCAGTTAAGAACAAATTCTTATTTTCAATGACGGCCTAGGAACAGTGGGTTAAATTAACTGCCTTGTTCAGGGGCAGAACGACAGACCTTGTCAGCTCAGGGATTCAATCTTGCAACCTTTCGGTTAGAGGTCCAACACTCTAACAACTAGGCTACTTCAATGTCCCAAGTCCTGCTCAGATAATCCCTGCCTTTGTGTCGCTGAGTTGTTGTGGTGCTGTAGTTGTCCCAGGAGCGTTGGAAGTCATAATGTAAGTTTTCTCATTTATGTCCCTCTAAGTCCCCTGAATGCCTCTGTCGATCCTATAGCTATTGTATGAAGTAAATCATGTCTATGAACCAGAGTTATACTGTTAACACTGAGGTGTGGCCTAGTAGGAAGTCCACTGTTAACACTGAGGAGGTGTGTCCTATTAGAAAGACCACTGTTAACACTGAGGAGGTGTGTCCTAGTAGGAAGTCCATTGTTAACACTGAGGGGGTGTGTCCTAGTAGGAAGTCCATTGTGAACACAGAGGAGGTGTGTCCTAGTAGGAAGTACACTGTGTGCAGCTCATCCTGCACTATCAGCTCAAACATATCGTAAATATCCCTGTCATGTCTACTTCTCATAAGCCGCTCAGTAAAATAATCAAAATAATCCCAGAAAAGTGATAAAAATAGCCCATAAAAATATATGTAGCTTAAGAAACAAGGTTCATGAAATAGAGAACTTGCTAGTAACAGATGACATTCATATACTGACTAACTCTGAAACTCACTTAGATAATACCTTTGATGATACAGTGGTTGAAATACATGGTTATAACATCTACAGAAATACAGAAATGCCAACGGGGGTGGGGTTGTGGTCTATATTCAGAGCCACATTCTAGTACAGCTTAGAGAGGATCTCATGTCAAGTAATGTTGAAGTAATATGGCTACAGGTTCATTTGCCTCACCTAAAGCCTATGCCGGACATGTTCTGGCCTGGTTTAGATCTTATCTGTCGGAAAGATATCAGTTTGTCTCTGTGAATGGTTTGTCCTCTGACAAATCAACTGTAAATTTCGGTGTTCCTCAAGGTTCCGTTTTAGGACCACTATTGTTTTCACTATATATTTTACCTCTTGGGGATGTTATTCGAAAACATAATGTAAACTTTCACTTCTATGCGGATGACACACAGCTGTACATTTCAATGAAACATGGTGAAGCCCCAAAATTGCCCTCGCTAGAAGCATGTGTTTCAGACATAAGGAAGTGGATGGCTGCAAACTTTCTACTATTAAACTCGGACAAAACAGAGATGCTTGTTCTAGGTCCCAAGAAACAAAGAGATCTTCTGTTGAATCTGACAATTAATCTTAATGGTTGTACAGTCGTCTCAAATAAAACTGTGAAGGACCTCGGCGTTACTCTGGACCCTGATCTCTCTTTTGAAGAACATATCAAGACCATTTCGAGGACAGCTTTTTTCCATCTACGTAACATTGCAAAAATCAGAAACTTTCTGTCCAAAAATGATGCAGAAAAATTAATCCATGCTTTTGTCACTTCTAGGTTAGACTACTGCAAAGCTCTATTTTCCGGCTACCCGGATAAAGCACTAAATAAACTTCAGTTAGTGCTAAATACGGCTGCTAGAATCCTGACTAGAACCAAAAAATTTGATCATATTACTCCAGTGCTAGCCTCTCTACACTGGCTTCCTGTCAAAGCAAGGGCTGATTTCAAGGTTTTACTGCTAACCTACAAAGCATTACATGGGCTTGCTCCTACCTATCTCTCTGATTTGGTCCTGCCTAACATACCTATACGTACGCTACGGTCACAAGACGCAGGCCTCCTAATTGTCCCTAGAATTTCTAAGCAAACAGCTGGAGGCAGGGCTTTCTCCTATAGAGCTCCATTTTTATGGAACGGTCTGCCTACCCATGTCAGAGACGCAAACTCGGTCTCAACCTTTAAGTCTTTACTGAAGACTCATCTCTTCAGTGGGTCATATGATTGAGTGTAGTCTGGCCCAGGAGTGGGAAGGTGAACGGAAAGGCTCTGGAGCAACGAACCGCCCTTGCTGTCTCTGCCTGGCCGGTTCCCCTCTTTCCACTGGGATTCTCTGCCTCTAACCCTATTACAGGGGCTGAGTCACTGGCTTGCTGAGGCTCTCTCATGCCGTCCCTGGAGGGGGTGCGTCACCTGAGTGGGTTGATTCACTGTTGTGGTCATCCTGTCTGGGTTGGCGCCCCCCCCCCTTGGGTTGTGCCGTGGCGGAGATCTTTGTGGGCTATACTCAGCCTTGTCTCAGGATGGTAAGTTGGTGGTTGAAGATATCCCTCTAGTGGTGTGGGGGCTGTGCTTTGGCAAAGTGGGTGGGGTTATATCCTTCCTGTTTGGCCCTGTCCGGGGGTGTCCTCGGATGGGGCCACAGTGTCTCCTGACCCCTCCTGTCTCAGCCTCCAGTATTTATGCTGCAGTAGTTTATGTGTCGGGGGGCTGGGGTCAGTTTGTTATATCTGGAGTACTTCTCCTGTCCTATTCGGTGTCCTGTGTGAATCTAAGTGTGCGTTCTCTAATTCTCTCCTTCTCTCTTTCTTTCTCTCTCTCGGAGGACCTGAGCCCTAGGACCATGCCCCAGGACTACCTGACATGATGACTCCTTGCTGTCCCCAGTCCACCTGGCCATGCTGCTGTTCCAGTTTCAACTGACCTGAGCCCTAGGACCATGCCCCAGGACTAACTGACATGATGACTCCTTGCTGGCCCCAGTCTACCTGGCCATGCTGCTGCTCCAGTTTCAACTTCCACCTGACTGTGCTGCTGCTCTAGTTTCAACTGTTCTGCCTTATTATTATTCGACCATGCTGGTCATTTATGAACATTGAACATCTTGACCATGTTCTGTTATAATCTCCACCCGGCACAGCCAGAAGAGGACTGGCCACCCCACATAGCCTGGTTCCTCTCTAGGTTTCTTCCTAGGTATTGGCCTTTCTAGGGAGTTTTTCCTAGCCACCGTGCTTCTACACCTGCATTGCTTGCTGTTTGGGGTTTTAGGCTGGGTTTCTGTACAGCACTTTGAGATATCAGCTGATGTACGAAGGGCTATATAAATAAATTTGATTTGATTTGATTTGATTTATGCTTGTAGGAACCTGCTATAGACCACCAAGTGCTAACAGTCAGTATCTGGATAATATGTGTGAAATGAGTGATAATGTATGTGATATCAATAGAGAGGTATATTTTCTGGGTGAGCTAAATATTGACTGGATTTCTTCAAGCTACCCATTCAAGAAAAATCTTTAAACTGTAACCAGTGCATGCAACCTGGTTCAGGTTATCTGTCAACCACACGGGTATTTACAAACAGCACAGGAATGAAATCATCCTCATGTATTGATCACATCTTTACCATTGCTGCAGAAATATGCTGTAAATCAGTATCCAAATCCATTGGATGTAGTGATCACAATAAGGTACCAATACTGTATCTTGGAAAACCAAAGTTTCAAAGGCTGGGCCTAATATAGTGTACAAGAGTTCCTACAAAATGTTTTGTAGTGATTCTTATGTTGACAATGTAACGCGTGTTTGCTGGTCTGTGGTGTGCAAAGAGGAACAACCAGACATTTTACACATTTACTCCAGTTACTAATAAGCATGCACCCATTAAGACAATTGAGATAAAAACTCTTAAAAATAAGTCTGGCTGTATAACCGATTATCAAACCTACTGTAAATTGAGAAATCATGTGACTAAACAGAACAAAAAGAAGAACTACACTATGAAACAAAGATAAAGGATATAAAGAATGATAGTAAAAAGCTGTGGAGCTCCGTCAATGAAATGTTGGACAAAAAGGCCAACTCGGCTCCGCCATTCATTGAATCAGATGGTTCATTCATCACAAAACCCACTGATACTGCCAACTACTTGAATGATTTTTTAATTGTCAAGATTAGCAAATCTAGGCATGACATGCCAGCATCAAAAGTCAAACCTATACATGTACATCCAAGTATAACTGACCAAATTGTAAAAAACAAGCGTTGTAATTCTGAATTCCATAAAGTGAGTGTGGAAGAGGTGATTTTCTTTGCTGTCTGTCAACAATGACAAGCCACCTGCGTCAGACAACTTGGATGAAAAATGATTGACGATGATAGAGGACAAAATTGCCACTCCTATTTGCCAGCACTTCAATCTAAGCTTACAAAAAAAAGTGTGCCTCCTCAGGCCTGGAGGGAAGCAAAAGTCATTCTGATAAAGCATCCTTTACTGGCTCAAATAGCCAACCAAGCCGCCAGTTACCAACCCTTAATAAACCTTCGGAAAACATTGTGTTTGACCAGATGCAATGTTATTTTACAGTAAATAAATGAACCACATACTTTCAGCCTGCTTACAGGGAGGGGTATTCAACATGCATGGCACTTACACATATGACTGATGATTGGCTGAGAGAAATTGATCATCAAAAGATTGTATGGGCTGTTTAGATAAACTTCAGTGCAGCTTTTGACATTATTGATCATAACATATCACACTAATTTGCTAACATAGCTAACAACACAGCTAACAACCTAACAACACAGCTAACAACCTAACAACACAGCTAACAACCTAACAACACAGCTAACAACCTAACAACAGAGCTAACACAGCTAACAAACACATGCAGCCAGCTTTTGACATTATTGATCATAACATATCACACTAATTTGAGTGTCCCGGAATGTAATATTCTATGTTACATCTAGTCTACACTAGGGTTCCAAAAGGGTTCTTCGGTTGTCCCCATAGGAGAACCCTTTTTGGTTCCAGGTAGAACCCCTTCTGGTTTCGGGTAGAACCCTTTTGGGTTCTATGTAGAACCCTTATGGGTTCTATGTAGAACCCTCAGTGAAAAGGGTTCTACATGGAACCCAAAAGGGTTTTTACCTGGAACCAAAAGGGTTCTACCTTGAATCACTAAGGTTTCTTCAAAGGATTCTCCTATGGGAACAGCCAAAGACCCCTTTTAGGTTTTAGATAGCAGCTTGTTTTCCCTGAGTGTATGAAACCAGGCTAAACTAAGGGAACATTGAGGATTAACCATCAATGGTAAAACACTCCAGCTCTCTCCTCTCACAGTTCAGTATTTCTATAGCCCTGTTAAAATGTCAGCCAGTTTACTGTCCCATGACCGACAGGTAGAACCAGACCATTCTTTGTTGTCACATTTCCTCCTCTCGTATTTATTTTCCAGTCTATGTAATGAGAGAGAAGAATGCAGTGATGCGGAAGAAAAGTTGTGAAACAATTGAGTTGGCGATATCCTCTTTGAAACGTCAGAGAGTAAATAAACACTACACATGTCTCATTTCCTCTTGAATGACATTAAAGTAAATTCCTTCATTCCTTCATTATTACCATTTCTTTTGTTCATGCATTCATTTATTCTCACTGTTCTGATCCAGCGTCAGGAGATCACAATTCATAAGTCCTGCAGTCTGTAGAAGGCTGAGGGGATCCCAGGGCTTGTCACAGACAGGCTGGTGACCCCAGAGGAGGGGGGCTGGGAGAGGTTATGGGGAGAAGTTGGCCCTTAGGTACAGGTCCAGAATCTGCTTAGCCTCTCCCAATCCTCTCTTAAACCGTAAAGGGTGGAAACGCCAAACTGACCTAAAATCACTGTCTACAGCCAACTTCTAAGTGCGAGGGTGTTGGGGTGGGGGGTCGATGCACCGGGCGACAGACAAATTCAGTTTGTAATTAAGCGGTTCGTTAAGCAGCTTTGAGAAGAGTAATTAGTTGACATGAGGATTCAGCAGAGTGTATGAGAAATGGATGGGGGGGTGGACAGCAGGCGACCTTCTCACGGTGAGGGGGGTAACGTCAATAAACAAAATCTGGGCAGCCATGTTGGTGAGGGAATGAATCCGATCACTACTGTGTGAGAGTGTGGCCCCTTCTGTCAGCCATGTTGGTGAGGGAATGAATCCGATCACTACTGTGTGAGAGTGTGGCCCCTTCTGTCAGCTATGTTGGTGAGGGAATGAATCCGATCACTACTGTGTGAGAGTGTGGCCCCTTCTGTCAGCCATGCTGGTGAGGGAATGAATCCGATCACTACTGTGGGAGAGTGTGGCCCCTTCTGTCAGCCATGTTGGTGAGGGAATGAATCCGATCACTACTGTGTGAGAGTGTGGCCCCTTCTGTCAGCCATGTTGGTGAGGGAATGAATCCGATCACTACTGTGTGAGAGTGTGGCCCCTTCTGTCAGCCATGCTGGTGAGAGAATGAATCCGATCACTACTGTGTGAGAGTGTGGCCCCTTCTGTCAGCCATGTTGGTGAGGGAATGAATCCGATCACTACTGTGTGAGAGTGTGGCCCCTTCTGTCAGCCATGCTGGTGAGGGAATGAATCCGATCACTACTGTGTGAGAGTGTGGCCCCTTCTGTCAGCCATGTTGGTGAGGGAATGAATCCGATCACTACTGTGTGAGAGTGTGGCCCCTTCTGTCAGCCATGCTGGGAAGATAATCAGAGACAGTTTTAGGTTTTAGAGATACAGTAGGTTAGGTTTTTAGTTATGACAGTTATACAAATGGCGCAACAGTACTGAATGTGTTTGAACTTTATTTTAAAAAACAACATCAATTGATCCCAAAATGTTCCCAAAAAAAGCCTGCCTTAAACTGTGAATGATTTAGTGTTTTGCTGCCTAGCATAATTTAGTTACATATTGTTGAATGGAAATGTTGTGGAGCTGTGTTAGGGTGTATTGTTAAGTTATTTAGTTTAGTGCTGTATGTCTGTTGTTACAGAAGCTGTTTGAAGCTGTAAAGGAAATGGAATGTGAGGCATGAAACAGACGTGTCCTGTCACTAATGTTGGCATGGCACTGCAGGTGAACCCTCCCTCCCTCCCTCCCTCCCTCCCTCCCTCCCTCCCTCCCTCCCTCCCTCCCTCCCTCCCTCCCTCCCTCCCTCCCTCCCTCCCCCCTCCCTCCCTCCCTCCCTCCCTCCCTCCCCCCTCCCTCCCTCCCTCCCTCCCTCCCTCCCTCCCCCCCCCCCCCCCCTCCCCCCCTCCCTCCCTCCCTCCCCCCCCCCCCCCCCTCCCTCCCTCGTTCTGGTTAGAGGCAGGTACCTTCGTGGTTAGAGGCAGGTACCTTCTGGTTAGAGGCAGGTAGCTTCGTGGTTAGAGGCAGGTACCTTCTGGTTAGAGGCAGGTAGCCTAGTGGTTAGAGGCAGGTACCTTTGTGGTTAGAGGCAGGTACCTTCTGGTTAGAGGCAGGTACCTTCGTGGTTAGAGGCAGGTACCTTCTGGTTAGAGGCAGGTAGCTTCGTGATTAGAGGCAGGTAGCTTCGTGGTTAGAGGCAGGTACCTTCGTGGTTAGAGGCAGGTACCTTCTGGTTAGAGGCAGGTACCTTCGTGGTTAGAGACAGGTACCTTCTGGTTAGAGGCAGGTAGCTTCGTGATTAGAGGCAGGTAGCTTCGTGGTTAGAGGCAGGTACCTTCTGGTTAGAGGCAGGTACCTTCGTGATTAGAGGCAGGTACCTTCTGGTTAGAGGCAGGTAGCCTAGTGGTTAGAGGCAGGTACCTTCGTGGTCTCAGAGCGTTGGACTTGTAACCGAAAGGTTGCAAGATTGAATCCCCGAGCTGACAAGGTAAAAATCCGTCGTTCTGCCCCTGAACAAGGCAGTTAACCCACTGTTCCTAGGCTGGCATTGAATAACTTGTTCTTAAACTGAATTGCCTAGTTAAATGAAGGTAAAATAAAATGTCTTAAGTGTAAAACTAACAATGACTCGATAATTCATGCCTTCTGGGAACTCGGAGTTAGAAATGTGGCTTTCAATCCGTCTGTCTGCATACTTCAAGACATGGCCTATGATGATGCAGTGAGCTACCCGACGGGTTGGACGATACTTTTCTCATCTTTCATCTAGAAAAAATGTATACTTCAAAACTGGAAATCAACTAATCCTCCATCGTTAACACAATGGAAAGATGCTTTATTATCTACATGTTGAAAGTGGATGGGAAATGGAGAGGGAAATGATGCAGTTTGAGGCCATGTGGTGGAGACTGATGCAGGAGATGGGATGTAGGTGGGTCTGGGCAGGTGGGGCTGGACAGGTGGGTCTGGACAGGTGGGTCTGGACAGGTGTGTCTGGGCAGGTGGGTCTGGACAGGTGGGACTGGACAGGTGGGTCTGGGCAAGTGGGACTGGACAGGTGGGTCTGGACAGGTGGGTCTGGACAGGTGGGTCTGGGCAGGTGGGTCTGGACAGGTAGGTCTGGGCAGGTGGGTCTGGACAGGTGGGTCTGGGCAGGTGGGTCTGGACAGGTAGGTCTGGGCAGGTGGGTCTGGACAGGTGGGGCTGGGCAGGTGGGTCTGTGCAGGTGGGTCTGGGCAGGTGGGTCTGGGCAGGTGGGTCTGGACAGGTGGGTCTGGGCAGGTGGGTCTGGGCAGGTGGGTCTGGACAGGTGGGTCTGTGCAGGTGGGTCTGGGCAGGTGGGTCTGGGCAGGTGGGTCTGTGCAGGTGGGTCTGGGCAGGTGGGTCTGGGCAGGTGGGTCTGGGCAGGTGGGTCTGGGCAGGTGGGTCTGGGCAGGTGAGTCTGGACAGGTGGGTCTGGGCAGGTGGGTCTGGGCAGGTGGGTCTGGGCAGGTGAGTCTGGACAGGTGGGTCTGGGCAGGTGAGTCTGGACAGGTGGGTCTGGGCAGGTGGGTCTGGGTCTGTGCAGGTGGGTCTGGGCAGGTGGGTCTGGGCAGGTGGGTCTGTGCAGGTGGGTCTGGGCAGGTGGGTCTGGGCAGGTGGGTCTGGACAGGTGGGTCTGGGCAGGTGGGTCTGGGCAGGTGGGTCTGGACAGGTAGGTCTGGGCAGGTGGGTCTGGGCAGGTGAGTCTGGACAGGTGGGTCTGGGCAGGTGGGTCTGGGTAGGTGGGTCTGGGCGGTCGGCACTGGACAGGTGGGTCTGGGCAGGTGGGACTGGACAGGTGTGTCTGGGCAGGTGGGACTGGACAGGTGGGACTGGGCAGGTGGGACTGGGCAGGTGACACTGGACAGGTGAGTCTGGGCAGGTTGGACTGGACAGGTGAGTCTGGGCAGGGAGGTCTGGGCAGGTGGGACTGGACAGGTGGGACTGGACAGGTGAGTCTGGGCAGGTGGGACTGGACAAGGGGGTCTGGGCAGGTGGAACTCGACAGGTGGGTCTGGGCAGGTGGGACTGGACACGTGAGTCTGGGCAGGTGGGACTGGACAGGCGAGTCTGGGCAGGTGGGACTCGACAGGTGGGTCTGGGCAGGTGGGACTGGACAGGTGGGTCTGGGCAGGTGGGACTGGACAGGTGAGTCTGGGCAGGTGGGACTGGACAGGTGAGTCTGGGCAGGTGGGACTGGACAGGTGAGTCTGGGCAGGTGGGACTGGACAGGTGGGTCTGGGCAGGTGGGACTGGACAGGTGAGTCTGGGCAGGTGGGACTGGACAGGTGAGTCTGGGCAGGTGGGACTGGACAGGTGAGTCTGGGCAGGTGGGACTCGACTTGTAAGTCTGGGCAGGTGATGTTCGTATGTCTGTATGCTGTCGTTTTCATGTGTATATGTTATAATGTAAAACAATTATAATAATCATACATTTTCTATAAGTGTGTGTGTTTGTGTGTGTGTGTGTGTGTGTGTGTGTGTGTGTGTGTGTGTGTGTGTGTGTGTGTGTGTGTGTGTGTGTGTGTGTGTGTGTGTGTGTGTGTGTGTGTGTGTGTGTGTGTGGGTATGTCTCTCTCTCTGACTCCTTAGCATTTTTTTGTACAAAGTCTCACACATGCCCCCTACTGGTTCCAATACAGAATTAAGGAAATGACTCCCAATCTATTTCAATGAGGGCAACAGGCCATTTCCCTCTCATCTACATTCTTACAGTGGAGGAAATGTATCACTATAATTAACGCAATAAAAATATGTGTGAAATGTGCTTGTAGCACGAGTCCATTCACCCCATCAATGAATCACCACTGATGATGTCATATCCTGTTTCCTCCAGTGTGAGTGGGCCCTGCTCAGACTGACAGCATACATAACACAAGTGTTCATTTCACCATGGCTGAATTTCAATTTTCTGAATTGGCCTCGTCTCCTTGTCACCTTTCCTTTGTTTGCACTGATCTAGAAGACCTGGACAGGTGGAAACACACTCACCACAAATCTGCTAGACTTCCACTCATTCCGCCCTCATCCATCCTGTCTTTTTCAGATCAACGCATGATAACCCAACGAGACAAGGAAACAAGGAGACAAGGAAAGGAATCCACGTCGAGACTATTGAGATACACCCTGCGGTAATGCATACAGAAAGCTGGGTCAAGAACTGCATGGATCCCCCATGTGAGGAAGTGGCATCCTTACCGGAGCGCCCAGCCAATAGGAGACCCCTTGTGAGGAGTCAATCACAGGTCAGCTCACTGACGTCAGTCAATCAGCAGATGGCTCAGGGACGGTAACTGTGACGACAAGCTGGGGTTCAAATCTGCATATGTGCAGCAGATTTCCCCTGCGTGTGCGTTCCATCTGCACTCATGGGAATACATTGATGTGCTGTAGTAGGCTACTGTAGGACTGTACTATACAGTGAGTGAGTTAGATATGTATGAGAGAGTTTAGTATCAGTATAGGAGTAAAGCAGAGGCAGCAGCTGGGAGAGCACTCCAGAACAGCATGCAGTATGTACTACTTTATTAACATCCTGGGAGAGTATGTGAGGGTATGTGAGGGTATGACCAGAGACCAATGCATAGAATTAACCGTTTACACAAAGGGAGTGTGTTCATGATGTGATTAATATGGAATACTTCTCTGTCATAAAAACATTGTTTGGTACTCTCTACGGTTCTGTTATATAGTCCTCTGCTACGCTCTCTCTCTCTCTCTCTCTCTCTGAGGGAGAGGGGCAGTAGGGACGGAGGCAATCAGCAGTGTTGAGTCAGGAGGAATACAATGAGGAGTGAGTCAGAGTAAGCTGGAGAGAGAAGAGGGAGGAGGGAAAGGAGGAAATTGAGGGGGTGGAGCTGGTTATTATTGGAGGTAGAGAGAGTGTTGTTGTACAGGAGGAGAGAGAAGAGAAAAACAACTTGCAGAGACGCTGCCTCCATGTTTCACTCAGAACCCAGAGTGGCAGCTCCGCCTCTATGTTTCACTCAGAACCCAGAGTGGCAGCTCCGCCTCTATGTTTCACTCAGAACCCAGAGTGGCAGCTCCGCCTCCATGTTTCACTCAGAACCCAGAGTGGCAGCTCCGCCTCTATGTTTCACTCAGAACCCAGAGTGGCAGCTCCGCCTCCATGTTTCACTCAGAACCCAGAGTGGCAGCTCCGCCTCCATGTTTCACTCAGAACCCAGAGTGGCAGCTCCGCCTCCATGTTTCACTCAGAACCCAGAGTGGCAGCTCCGCCTCCATGTTTCACTCAGAACCCAGAGTGGCAGCTCCGCCTCCATGTTTCACTCAGAACCCAGAGTGGCAGCTCCGCCTCCATGTTTCACTCAGAACCCAGAGTGGCAGCTCCGCCTCCATGTTTCACTCAGAACCCAGAGTGGCAGCTCCGCCTCCATGTTTCACTCAGAACCCAGAGTGGCAGCTCCGCCTCCATGTTTCACTCAGAACCCAGAGTGGCAGCTCCGCCTCCATGCTTCACTTAGAACCCAGAGTGGCAGCTCCGCCTCCATGTTTCACTCAGAACCCAGAGTGGCAGCTCCGCCTCTATGTTTCACTCAGAACCCAGAGTGGCAGCTCCGCCTCCATGTTTCACTCAGAACCCAGAGTGGCAGCTCCGCCTCCATGTTTCACTCAGAACCCAGAGTGGCAGCTCCGCCTCCATGTTTCACTCAGAACCCAGAGTGGCAGCTCCGCCTCCATGTTTCACGCAGAACCCAGAGTGGCAGCTCCGCCTCCATGTTTCACTCAGAACCCAGAGTGGCAGCTCCGCCTCCATGTTTCACTCAGAACCCAGAGTGGCAGCTCCGCCTCCATGCTTCACTTAGAACCCAGAGTGGCAGCTCCGCCTCCATGTTTCACTCAGAACCCAGAGTGGCAGCTCCGCCTCCATGCTTCACTTAGAACCCAGAGTGGCAGCTCCGCCTCCATGTTTCACTCAGAACCCAGAGTGGCAGCTCCGCCTCCATGTTTCACTCAGAACCCAGAGTGGCAGCTCCGCCTCCATGTTTCACTCAGAACCCAGAGTGGCAGCTCCGCCTCTATGTTTCACTCAGAACCCAGAGTGGCAGCTCCGCCTCCATGTTTCACTCAGAACCCAGAGTGGCAGCTCCGCCTCTATGTTTCACTCAGAACCCAGAGTGGCAGCTCCGCCTCCATGTTTCACTCAGAACCCAGAGTGGCAGCTCCGCCTCCATGTTTCACTCAGAACCCAGAGTGGCAGCTCCGCCTCCATGTTTCACTCAGAACCCAGAGTGGCAGCTCCGCCTCCATGTTTCACTCAGAACCCAGAGTGGCAGCTCCGCCTCTATGTTTCACTCAGAACCCAGAGTGGCAGCTCCGCCTCCATGTTTCATAAGAGAGTCACTTGGTAGGTGAATTATACACAGGTGAGTCACTCACTGCAGAAAGAGGGGGAGAGGGAGACATATAAGGAGAAATATTAGGGAAATAGACAGAAAAGTTGGAGTGAGACCAGAAATGAGAGAAAGAGATAAAGAGGGATGACTGGGGATTGTAATGTCTATAAAATCAGGATGACGGTGTCATAACCACAGTTTCTATTTTATTATATTGTCTTTGTTCTGGGCCAGTTGGATCTGACTATCATTTTTATATGACTTCCTGTCCAAGATTATTGCATTTACTCTGTGGGTTCTATTGTTTTCCAGTGATTAACCTACTGAATAGTCATCTGACCTCAACATTCCTGTCTTTTACCACTGATGCATTGTCTAGTTCCTTGTTTGTGGACCAATCATCTTGAGTTACATTCTCCTCTGTAGACCACTTCTTCAAAGACATACATTTAATTTGAATTAGATCATGAACATCTCATAACAGAAACACATGTATCTCTAGTATATACTGTGTTTATATATATTTATTTATGTATTGAGGAACGTGCAACTCTATCGTGTATTAAACTAAGTGGAGTAAACTCATTCTGTGAGATTTACAGGACAGATGATCAGTGAGTTTTTCCTATTAGTGTTATCGAATGTACAGAGGAGTGGGTAGAGTCTCCTTATTAAAGGTGCAGCCAGTGAAAGAGTAGATACAGGACCTGGCCTCCACATTGTAAAAAGAGACCTCCCCCTCTTCATAACCCATAAACACCTTCTGGGGCTTCTCTCCCAGGGAGAGGGTGACATGAGGTTCCATGCAAAGCCTTTCATTTATCCCCATTCCACAGCCCCACAGTCCAATATCCATTCACAGGACTTGATCCTATAACCTCTTTTCTGTTTATTGACTCTCCAGCCACACCTGAAGCCTGCCTGGTTTTTCCCCTGCAACTCGTATAGTGGAATCTTCCTGAGGAGAAGTCCTTCTTTCCCGAAGCCTTGACAGCTGTATCAAACCTCTCTGGGCATTCCAGAGCTCACCTGGTTTTTCCCGTCCTCAGACAGGAAGAGTTTGGGGTGTGTTGTGTTATAGGATCCAGAGTCCCATCTACTGCACTCTGCTGTATCCTCCTCAGTTTCATCATTACACAACTTCATCTCTTTATGGAGGATAGTTCTTTCTTAAAAAATATATTATTTTGCACATTTGACTGTGTAAAACCTTGCAGTGAAAGTGAGGGAGATACAGTATACTGTGTGTAGTTTTGTAACAATGTGATTGATTATCTCTCTGAAATAAAATAAAAACATCTCATGATAGGTTTTAAACAACTGCATGTCTGTCATTGAACAACCCCATGTGGAAGGCCAGCATCCCGGAGTCGCCTCTTCACTTATGAAGTTGAGACTGGTGTTTTGCGGGTACTATTTAATGAAGCTGCCAGTTGAGGACTTGTGAGGTGTCTGTTTCTCAAACTAGACACTCTATGTACTTGTCCTCTTGCTCAGTTGTGCACCGGGGCCTCCCACTCCTCTTTCTATTCTGGTTAGAGCCAGTTTTTCTGTGAAGGGAGTAGTACACAGCGTTGTACAAGATCTTCAGCTTCTTGGTAATTTCTCACATGGAATAGCCTTCATTTCTCAGAACAAGAATAGACTGATGAGTTTCAGAAGAAAATTCTTTGTTTCTGGCCATTTTGACCCATAAATGCTGATGCTCCAGGTACTCAACTAGATGAAAGAAGGCCAGTTTTATTGCTTTTTCAGCTGTGCTAACATAATTGCGAAACAGTTTTCTAATGAACAATTAAAATGGTAAGGCTGGATGGATGGATTCTACGGGTGAGAAGAAGGTCCATCAATTCCATCAACAGGAGTGGAATTCTTACAAGTAGTTCTGAGAATGGACACTGAGCTGTAGGCCTGTGGAATGGGGATGACTACGGGGTTTTGGATGAACCTCTACCTGAGAGAGAAGCCCCATAAGGTGGGGGTGTTTGTGGATCATGTGGATTATGAAGAAGGGGAGGTCTCATTTTACAATGTGGAGGCCAGGTCCCGTATCTACTCTTTCACTGTGAGACTCTACCCTTACTTCTTTCGTTTTAATGATAATGACTCTCTGATCATCTGTCCTGTAAATGACTGAGGGACTCTACCCTTACTTCTTTAGTTTTAATGATAATGACTCTCTGATCATCTGTCCTGTAAATCACTGAGGGACTCTACCCTTACTTCTTTAGTTTTAATGATAATGACTCTCTGATCATCTGTCCTGTAAATCACTGAGGGACTCTACCCTTACTTCTTTAGTTTTAATGATAATGACTCTCTGATCATCTGTCCTGTAAATCACATGAGAGACTCTACCCCCTGCTTCTTTAGTTTTAATGATAATGACTCTCTGATAATCTGTCCTGTAAATCACTGAGGGACTCTACCCTTACTTCTTTAGTTTTAATGATAATGACTCTCTGAACATCTGTCCTGTAAATCACTGAGAGACTCTACCCCTGCTTCTTTAGTTTGAATGATAATGACTCTCTGATCATCTGTCCTGTAAATCACATGAGAGACTCTACCCCTGCTTCTTTAGTTGGAATGATAATGACTCTGATCATCTGTCCTGTAAATCACATGAGAGACTCTACCCCCTGCTTCTTTAGTTTGAATGATAATGACTCTCTGATCATCTGTCCTGTAAATCACTGAGAGACTCTACCCCTGCTTCTTTAGTTTGAATGATAATGACTCTCTGATCATCTGTCCTGTAAATCACTGAGAGACTCTACCCCTGCTTCTTTAGTTTGAATGATAATGACTCTCTGATCATCTGTCCTGTAAATCACTGAGGGACTCTACCCTTACTTCTTTAGTTTTAATGATAATGACTCTCTGATCATCTGTCCTGTAAATGACTGAGGGACTCTACCCCTGCTTCTTTAGTTGGAATGATAATGACTCTGATCATCTGTCCTGTAAATCACATGAGAGACTCTACCCCCTGCTTCTTTAGTTTTAATGATAATGACTCTCTGATCATCTGTCCTGTAAATCACTGAGGGACTCTACCCTTACTTCTTTAGTTTTAATGATAATGACTCTCTGATCATCTGTCCTGTAAATGGCTGAGAGACTCAACCCCTGCTTCTTTAGTTTGAATGATAATGACTCTCTGATCATCTGTCCTGTAAATGACTGAGAGACTCTACCCCTGCTTCTTTAGTTTGAATGATAATGACTCTCTGATCATCTGTCCTGTAAATCACATGAGGGACTCTACCCCCTGCTTCTTTAGTTTTAATGATAATGACTCTCTGATCATCTGTCCTGTAAATCACTGAGGGACTCTACCCTTACTTCTTTAGTTTGAATGATAATGACTCTCTGATCATCTGTCCTGTAAATGACTGAGAGACTCTACCCCTGCTTCTTTAGTTTGAATGATAATGACTCTCTGATCATCTGTCCTGTAAATCACATGAGAGACTCTACCCCCTGCTTCTTTAGTTTTAATGATAATTACTCTCTGATCATCTGTCCTGTAAATCACTGAGGGACTCTACCCTTACTTCTTTAGTTTTAATGATAATGACTCTCTGATCATCTGTCCTGTAAATGACTGAGAGACTCTACCCCTGCTTCTTTAGTTGGAATGATAATGACTCTCTGATCATCTGTCCTGTAAATGACTGAGAGACTCTACCCCTGCTTCTTTAGTTTGAATGATAATGACTCTCTGATCATCTGTCCTGTAAATGACTGAGAGACTCTACCCCTGCTTCTTTAGTTTGAATGATAATGACTCTCTGATCATCTGTCCTGTAAATGACTGAGAGACTCTACCCCTGCTTCTTTAGTTTGAATGATAATGACTCTCTGATCATCTGTCCTGTAAATCACTGAGAGACTCTACCCCTGCTTCTTTAGTTTGAATGATAATGACTTTCTGATCATCGGTCCTGTAAATGACTGAGAGACTCTACCCCTGCTTCTTTAGTTTGAATGATAATGACTCTCTGATCATCTGTCCTGTAAATGACTGAGAGACTCTACCCCTGCTTCTTTAGTTTGAATGATAATGACTCTCTGATCATCTGTCCTGTAAATGACTGAGACTAAGTTCTCTACTACATGTTACTGTTTTGTAACATATCAGTACCACTACAGACTGTAGATCACCTCCCCCCCCCCCCCCCCCCAGTCTATGCAGTGATATTATAGTACATGTTAAACTGGGTGGTTCAAGCCCTGAATGCTGGTTGGCTGACAGCCGTGGTATATCAGACCGTATACCACGGGTATACAGGTTAAGTCTGAAGTTTAAATACACTTTAGCCAATTACATTTAAACTCAGTTTTCACAATTCCTGACACAAGTTCCTTTGCGGTTGTTCTGGGATTGACCAGAACCAAAGTACCTTCATCTCTAGGAGACAGAATACGTCTCCTTCCTGAGCGGTATGACGGCTGCCTGGTCCCATGCTGTTTATACCTGCGTACTATTGTTTGTACAGATTAATGTGGTACCTTCAGACATTTGGAAATTGCTCCAAAGGATGAACCAGACTTTTTTTGGGTGATTACTTTTGATTTTCCCATGATGCCGAGCAAAGAGGCACTGAGTTTGAAGGTAGGTCTTGAACTACATCCACAGGTAAACTTCCGTCTTCAACTAAACATGTATTTTTACTGCTCTAATTACGTTGGTAACCAGTTCATAATAGCAATAAGGCACCTCGGGGGTTTGTGGTATATGGCTAATATACCACGGCTAATCGCTGTATCCAGGCACTCTGCGTTGTGTCGTGCCTGAGAATAGCCCTTAGACGTGGTATATTGGCCATATACCACACCCCCTCTTGCCTTATTGCTTAAATTAACTCTGCCTCCTCTCCCAATTTATTCATCTTTTACTCTCAACGTTTTTCCTGGGAAGAAGACTTTGTTTCATCCACCTTTCAGATAGCAGCCGCCGCTGACTGTCTGATCACACACATGAAGCTCCTCTTCATATGGAGCACGGCAGGGATGAAAGTCGATTTATCTTCTTCTGTGGTGATAGAGAATAGAGGTAGCAGGTTTAGTTGGGTTTATTAACCGGGTAAAGATGTAGAAAAATGATTTAGTGTGTGCTCGTACATGAGTGCCTGATGTGTGTGCGATCCTCCTGTATCAACACTCAGTGCTCTCACCTCGGCTGGAAGGAGTCGTATGGGGAGGAGATGTTTCCTGTATTAAAGCAGAGGACATGTGCAGTATAAGGCTTTAGCCCATAGAGCAGGACAGGAGGGAGAACACTGGACTTCCCTCTGCATGGGGTACACTGGTGACTCACACTGATGGAACTGTACAGCATATGGTCATTATCAACACATTATCACATAATCAACACATTATCACATTAGCAACACATTATCAACACATCATCACATTGTCTTTACATTATCACATTATCAACACATTATCACATTATCTTTACATTGACGCATTATACACATTATCAACACATTATCACGTTATCCGCACATTATCTGCACATTATTAACACATTGTTATGTTATCTTTACATTATCGACACACTAGCGCATTATTGACACATGATCACATTATCAACCCATTAGCACATTGTCAACACATTAACACATTATCAACACACTATCAACACATTATCGCATCAGCTTTACATTATCACATTAGCAACTCATTAACACATTATCAGCACATTATCACATTAGCGTCACATTATCTTTACATTATCACATTATCAACACATCATCACATTAACAACACATTATCACATTATCAACACATTATCAACACATTATCAACACATTATCACATTATCACATTATCAACACATTTTCACATTATCAACACATGGGAATCATTAATCGCCTAGCGGTTAAGAGTGTTGTGCCAGTAACCGAAAGGTTGTTGGTTCGAATCCCCAAGCCGACTAGGTGGAAAATCTGTCGATGTGCCCTTGAGCAAGGCGATTAACCTAATTGCCCTGGAGTGTCTGGTAAATTATGATGATGATGTATATCAGGTAGGTGGTGCTGCTGCATTTTATAATGATGATTAAACACTGATTATTTATTTGGACAATGAAAACATTATTACACAATGTCATAACAAGGTTGATTGAGAGAACTGGTATTGTGATTGTCCAATGTATGAAGAGTACACTGAAAGAGCATTGACATTAGAAAGACTAAATAAAGCAATAGTAAAACACTTCACTCATCATCAAACTGCTCTGTATCTGTCTCCTCTCTGTATCTGTCTCCTCTCTGTATCTGTCTCCTCTCTGTATCTGTCTCCTCTCTGTATCTGTCTCCTCTCTGTATCTGTCTCCTCTCTGTATCTGTCTCCTCTCTGTATCTGTCTCCTCTGTCTCCTCTCTGTATCTGTCTCCTCTCTGTATCCGTCTCCTCTCTGTATCTGTCTCCTCTCTGTATCTGTCTCCTCTCTGTATCTGTCTCCTCTCTGTATCTGTCTCCTCTCTGTATCTGTCTCCTCTCTGTATCTGTCTCCTCTCTGTATCTGTCTCCTCTCTGTATCTGTCTCCTCTCTGTATCTGTCTCCTCTCTGTATCTGTCTCCTCTGTCTCCTCTCTGTATCCGTCTCCTCTCTGTATCTGTCTCCTCTCTGTATCTGTCTCCTCTCTGTATCTGTCTCCTCTCTGTATCTGTCTCCTCTCTGTATCTGTCTCCTCTCTGTATCTGTCTCCTCTCTGTATCTGTCTCCTCTCTGTATCTGTCTCCTCTGTCTCCTCTCTGTATCCGTCTCCTCTCTGTATCTGTCTCCTCTCTGTATCTGTCTCCTCTCTGTATCTGTCTCCTCTCTGTATCTGTATCCTCTCTGTATCTGTCTCCTCTCTGTATCTGTCTCCTCTCTGTATCTGTCTCCTCTCTGTATCTGTCTCCTCTCTGTATCTGTCTCCTCTCTGTATCTGTCTCCTCTGTCTCCTCTTCTCCTCTCTGTATCTGTCTCCTCTCTGTATCTGTCTCCTCTCTGTATCTGTCTCCTCTCTGTATCTGTCTCCTCTCTGTATCTGTCTCCTCTCTGTATCTGTCTCCTCTCTGTATCTGTCTCCTCTCTGTATCTGTCTCCTCTCTGTATCTGTCTCCTCTCTGTACTGTCTCCTCTGTCCCCTCTCTGTATCTGTCTCCTCTCTGTATCTGTCTCCTCTCTGTATCTGTCTCCTCTCTGTATCTGTCTCCCTCTGTCTCCCTCTCTGTATCTGTCTCCTCTCTGTATCTGTCTCCTCTCTGTATCCGTCTCCTCTCTGTGTCTGTCTCCTCTCTGTATCTGTCTCCTCTCTGTATCTGTCTCCTCTCTGTATCTGTCTCCTCTCTGTATCTGTCTCCTCTCTGTATCTGTCTCCTCTGTCTCCTCTCTGTATCTGTCTCCTCTCTGTATCTGTCTCCTCTCTGTATCTGTCTCCTCTCTGTATCTGTCTCCTCTGTCTCCTCTCTGTATCTGTCTCCTCTGTCTCCTCTCTGTATCTGTCTCCTCTCTGTATCTGTCTCCTCTCTGTATCTGTCTCCTCTGTCTCCTCTCTGTATCTGTCTCCTCTCTGTATCTGTCTCCTCTCTGTATCTGTCTCCTCTGTCTGTATCTGTCTCCTCTCTGTATCTGTCTCCTCTCTGTATCTGTCTCCTCTGTCTCCTCTCTGTATCTGTCTCCTCTCTGTTCTGTCTCCTCTCTGTATCTGTCTCCTCTCTGTATCTGTCTCCTCTGTCTCCTCTCTGTATCTGTCTCCTCTCTGTATCTGTCTCCTTCTGTCTCCTCTCTGTATCCGTCTCCTCTCTGTATCTGTCTCCTCTCTGTATCTGTCTCCTCTCTGTATCTGTCTCCTCTCTGTATCTGTCTCCTCTCTGTATCTGTCTCCTCTCTGTATCTGTCTCCTCTCTGTATCTGTCTCCTCTCTGTATCTGTCTCCTCTCTGTATCCTGTCTCCTCTCTGTATCTGTCTCCTCTCTGTATCTGTCTCCTCTCTGTATCTGTCTCCTCTCTGTATCTGTCTCCTCTGTCTCCTCTCTGTATCTGTCTCCTCTCTGTATCTGTCTCCTCTCTGTATCTGTCTCCTCTCTTTATCTGTCTCCTCTCTGTATCTGTCTCCTCTCTGTATCTGTCTCCTCTCTGTATCTGTCTCCTCTCTGTATCCGTCTCCTCTCTGTATCTGTCTCCTCTCTGTATCTGTCTCCTCTCTGTATCTGTCTCCTCTCTGTATCTGTCTCCTCTGTCTCCTCTCTGTATCCGTCTCCTCTCTGTATCTGTCTCCTCTCTGTATCTGTCTCCTCTCTGTATCTGTCTCCTCTCTGTATCTGTCTCCTCTCTGTATCCGTCTCCTCTCTGTATCTGTCTCCTCTGTCTCCTCTCTGTATCCGTCTCCTCTCTGTATCTGTCTCCTAACTGTATCTGTCTCCTCTCTGTATCTGTCTCCTCTCTGTATCTGTCTCCTCTCTGTATCTGTCTCCTCTCTGTATCTGTCTCCTCTCTGTATCTGTCTCCTCTCTGTATCTGTCTCCTCTCTGTATCTGTCTCCTCTCTGTATCTGTCTCCTCTCTGTATCTGTCTCCTCTGTCTCCTCTCTGTATCTGTCTCCTCTCTGTATCTGGCTCCTCTCTGTATCTGTCTCCTCTCTGTATCTGTCTCCTCTGTCTCCTCTCTGTATCTGTCTCCTCTCTGTATCTGTCTCCTCTCTGTATCCGTCTCCTCTCTGTATCTGTCTCCTCTCTGTATCTGTCTCCTCTCTGTATCTGTCTCCTCTCTGTATCTGTCTCCTCTCTGTATCTGTCTCTCTCTGTATCTGTCCCTCTCTGTATCTGTCTCCTCTGTCTCCTCTCTGTATCTGTCTTCCTCTCTGTATCTGTCTCCTCTCTGTATCTGTCTCCTCTCTGTAGTCTGTCCTCCTTCTGTCTCCTCTCTGTATCTGTCTCCTCTGTCTCCTCTCTGTATCTGTCTCCTCTCTGTTCTGTCTCCTCTCTGTATCTGTCTCCTCTGTCTCCTCTCTGTATCTGTCTCCTCTCTGTATCTGTCTCCTCTCTGTATCTGTCTCCTCTGTCTCCTCTCTGTATCTGTCTCCTCTCTGTATCTGTCGTCCTCTCTGTATCTGTCTCCTCTCTGTATCTGTCTCCTCTGTCTCCTCTCTGTATCTGTCTCCTCTCTGTATCTGTCTCCTCTCTGTAATCTGTCTCCTCTCTGTATCTGTCTCCATCTCTGTATCTTCTCCTCTGTCTCCTCTCTGTAATCCGTCTCCTCTTTATCTGTCTGGATCGGGCGCCTCTCTGATCTGTCTCCTCTCTGTATCTGTCTCCTCTCTGTATCTGTCTCCTCTCTGTATCTGTCTCCTCTCTGTATCTGTCTCCCTCTGTATCTGTCCTCTCTGTATCGTCCTCTCTGTATCTGTCTCCTCTCTGTATCTGTCTCCTCTCTGTATCTGTCTCCTCTCTGTATCTGTCTCCTCTCTGTATCTGTCTCCTCTCTGTATCTGTCTCCTCTCTGGTATTCCTCTGTCTCCTCTCTGTATCTGTCTCCTCTCTGTATCTGTCTCCTCTCTGTATCCGTCTCCTCTCTGTATCCTGTCTCCTCTCCTGTATCTGTTCTTCCCTCTCTGTATCTCTCCTTCTGTATCTGTCTCCTCTCTGTATCTGTCTCCTCTGTCCCCTCTCTGTATCTGTCTCCTCTCTGTATCTGTCTCCTCGCTGTACCGTCTCCTCTCTGTATCCGTCTCCTCTCTGTATCTGTCCTCCTCTCTGTATCTGTCTCCTCTCTGTATCTGTCTCCTCTCTGTATCTGTCTCCTCTCTGTATCTGTCTCCTCTGTCTTCCTCTCTGTATCTGTCTGTCTCCTCTCTGTCGCCTCTCTGTATCCTGTCTCCTCTCTGTATCCGTCTCCTCTCTGTATCCGTCTCCTCTCTGTATCTGTCTCCTCTCTGTATCTGTCTCCTCTCTGTATCTGTCTCCTCTCTGAATCTGTACTCCTCACTGTCTCCTCTCTGTATCTGTCCTCTCTCTGTATCTGTCTCCTCTGTATCTGTCTCCTCTCTGTATCTGTCTCCTCTCTGTATCTGTCTCCTCTCTGTATCTGTCTCCTCTCTGTATCCTGTCTCCTCTCTGTATCTGTCTCCTCTCTGTATCTGTCTCCTCTCTGTATCCGTCTCCTCTCTGTATCTGTCTCCTCTCTGTATCTGTCTCCTCTCTGTATCCGTCTCCTCTCTGTATCTGTCTCCTCTCTGTATCTGTCTCCTCTCTGTATCTGTCTCCTCTCTGTATCCGTCTCCTCTCTGTATCTGTCTCCTCTCTGTATCCGTCTCCTCTCTGTATCTGTCTCCTCTCTGTATCTGTCTCCTCTCTGTATCCGTCTCCTCTCTGTATCCGTCTCCTCTCTGTATCCGTCTCCTCTCTGTATCTGTCTCCTCTCTGTATCCGTCTCCTCTCTGTATCTGTCTCCTCTCTGTATCTGTCTCCTCTCTGTATCCGTCTCCTCTCTGTATCTGTCTCCTCTCTGTATCTGTCTCCTCTCTGTATCCGTCTCCTCTCTGTATCTGTCTCCTCTGTCTCCTCTCTGTATCTGTCTCCTCTGTCTCCTCTCTGTATCTGTCTCCTCTGTCTCCTCTCTGTATCTGTCTCCTCTCTGTATCTGTCTCCTCTCTGTATCTGTCTCCTCTCTGTATCTGTCTCCTCTCTGTATCTGTCTCCTCTGTCTCCTCTCTGTATCTGTCTCCTCTCTGTATCTGTCTCCTCTCTGTATCTGTCTCCTCTCTGTATCTGTCTCCTCTCTGTATCCGTCTCCTCTCTGTATCTGTCTCCTCTCTGTATCTGTCTCCTCTGTCTCCTCTCTGTATCTGTCTCCTCTGTCTCTCTCTGTATCTGTCTCCTCTGTCTCCTCTCTGTATCTGTCTCCTCTGTCTCCTCTCTGTATCTGTCTCCTCTCTGTATCTGTCTCCTCTCTGTATCTGTCTCCTCTCTGTATCTGTCTCCTCTCTGTATCTGTCTCCTCTCTGTATCTGTCTCCTCTGTCTCCTCTCTGTATCTGTCTCCTCTCTGTATCTGTCTCCTCTCTGTATCTGTCTCCTCTCTGTATCTGACTCCTCTCTGTATCCGTCTCCTCTCTGTATCTGTCTCCTCTCTGTATCTGTCTCCTCTGTCTCCTCTCTGTATCTGTCTCCTCTGTCTCCTCTCTGTATCTGTCTCCTCTGTCTCCTCACTGTATCCGTCTCCTCTCTGTATCTGTCTCCTCTGTCTCCTCTCTGTATCTGTCTCCTCTATCTCCTCACTGTATCCGTCTCCTCTCTGTATCTGTCTCCTCTCTGTATCTGTCTCCTCTCTGTATCTGTCTCCTCTGTCTCCTCTCTGTATCTGTCTCCTCTGTCTCTTCTCTGTATCCGTCTCCTCTCTGTCTCTGTCTCCTCTCTGTATCTGTCTCCTCACTGTATCTGACTCCTCTCTGTATCTGTCTCCTCTCTGTGTCCGTCTCCTCTCTGTATCTGTCTCCTCTCTGTATCCGTCTCCTCTCTGTATCCTCTCTGTATCCGTCTCCTCTGTCTCCTCTCTGTATCCGTCTCCTCTCTGTATCTGTCTCCTCTCTGTATCTGTCTCCTCTCTGTATCCGTCTCCTCTCTGTATCCGTCTCCTCTCTGTATCCGTCTCCTCTCCATATCCGTCTCCTCTCTGTATACCGCTCCTCTCTGCATCCATCTCCTCTGTCTCCTCTCTGTATCCGTCTCCTCTCTGTATCCGTCTCCTCTCTGTATCCGTCTCCTCTCCATATCCGTCTCCTCTCTGTATACCGCTCCTCTCTGCATCCATCTCCTCTCTGTATCCGTCTCCTCTCTGTATCCGTCTCCTCTCTGTATCCGTCTCCTCTCCATATCCGTCTCCTCTCTGTATACCGCTCCTCTCTGCATCCATCTCCTCTGTCTCCTCTCTGTATCCGTCTCCTCTCTGTATCCGTCTCCTCTCTGTATCCGTCTCCTCTCCATATCCGTCTCCTCTCTGTATACCGCTCCTCTCTGCATCCATCTCCTCTGTCTCCTCTCTGTATCCGTCTCCTCTCTGTATCAGTCTCCTCTCTGTATACCGCTCCTCTCTGTATCCGTCTCCTCTCTGTCTCCTCTCTGTCTCCTCACTCCTCACTCCTCACAGCAATCTGTAAAGGGGGGGGCAGGCTTCTCCCCTCAACTCGTCCTCTAATGGGAGGGGGGGGGGGTGCAGGCTTCTCTCCTCAACTCATCTCCTTATGGGAGGAGGGGACAGGCTTCTCTCCTCAACTCATCTCCTTATGGGAGTGGGGGGGGGTGCAGGCTTCTCTCCTCAACTCATCTCCTTATGGGGTAGGCTTGTCTCCTCAACCTGTCTCCTTATGGGGGGAGGGGGGGGGGCAGGCTTGTCTCCTCAACCTGTCTCCTTATGGGGGGAGGGGGGGTAGGCTTGTCTCCTCAACCTGTCTCCTTATGGGGGAGGGGGGGGGCAGGCTTCTCTTCTCAACCTGTCTCCTTATGGGGGGAGGGGGGGGCAGGCTTGTCTCCTCAACCTGTCTCCTCTCCTTATGGGGGGAGGGGGGGGGGGGTAGGCTTGTCTCCTCAACCTGTCTCCTTATGGGGGGAGGGGGGGGGGCAGGCTTCTCTTCTCAACCTGTCTCCTTATGGGGGGAGGGGGGGGGGGGGCAGGCTTGTCTCCTCAACCTGTCTCCTTATGGGGGGAGGGGGGGGGCAGGCTTCTCTTCTCAACACTTATGATTCCTTTTGATCCCCCTCTCTCACAATGAAGACTCACAACCTTGCATTCATCAAAGTGTGTGTGGGATCATTTGTCTCAATTACCCCTCCCTCCCCTGTCCCCTCTCCTCTTCCCAGATATCTACCCTCTGTCCCCTCTGTCTCCCCGTCTCCTCTTCTTCCCAGATCATATAGCTTCCCTCTGCCCCTCCTGCACCCCACCACATCTAAAGCCCCGGCCTGTCCTGAGGGCGACTGCTGGAGGAAGGCAGGTGTACTGGCCCTGGGGTGGTTGTTGGGTAGCTGGGTTGAAGAGGGACGTACAAGTGTTTATCACAATAAATGGAAATTAATTATACATTTTTTATATTATAATTCATGTCAATTATTTTGTCTGGATATGTTTTTTAAACGATTGTTGTTTAGCATGCTCCTGCGAGTCCACCTATCACCCAATTGAGAGGTGCATGTGATGTTTAGCAATAGACAAGACAAATGGCGCCACTTAGTGGAGGCTACAGCAAACTGTCAGGCATGTAGGGTCAAAGACAATTCAACTTGGGTGGGTTCAGCAGGATGCAACGTTTTGGAACGTTCAGATAGACACCTCAAATAATGAACTACATCAGCTGTATGCATAGCTTTTATATTTGCAACTTCGATAACTTTTGGAAACTGAACGTGGCCCTGGTAGGGTTTCACATTCTAAAATGACATATTGTAACGGGATTGGGAAGCAGAAAAATTACTTAAGAGGGTGACAAAATATGTTTTGTTGTCAAGCGGTCAGCTTAATTGAAATCCATAAAAATTGGATTGTTTTGTTTTGAGTCTGTTTTGAAAGGGAGTGTTAAAGTATGGGACACATTGTGCAATATGATTACGCAGAAGCATTCCATGAATTTAGACCACAATCGCAACAAGCTGGGGAGCTGAAGAGAGCTTGCTTACAATGGGCCACTGCTGTAGGGTGGCTGCTGTAGGGCCACTGCTGTAGGGCCACTGCTGTAGGGCCATTGCTGTAGGGCCACTGCTGTAGGGCAGCTGCTGTAGAGCCACTGCTGTAGGGCCACTGCTATAGGATGGCTGCTGTAGGGCCACTGCTGTAGGCAGCTGCTGTAGGGCCACTGCTGTAGGATGGCTGCTGTAGGGCCACTGCTGTAGGGTAGCTGCTGTAGGGCCACTGCTGTAGGGTAGCTGCTGTAGGGCCAATGCTGTAGGGCCACTGCTGTAGGGTAACTGCTGTGGGGCCACTGCTGTAGGGTCACTGTTATAGGGTGGCTGCTGTAGGGCCACTGCTGTAGGGCGGCTGCTGTAGGGCCACTGCTGTAGGGTAGCTGCTGTAGGGTAGCTGCTGTAGGATGGCTGCTGTAGGGCCACTGCTGTAGGATGGCTGCTGTAGGATGGCTGCTGTAGGATGGCTGCTGTAGGGCCACTGCTGTAGGGCCACTGCTGTAGGGCCACTGCTGTAGGGCCACTGCTGTAGGGCCACTGCTGTAGGGTGGCTGCTGTAGGGCCACTGCTGTAGGGTGGCTGCTGTAGGGCCACTGTACAATGTATGTAGAAATGTATGTACAATGTATGTAGAAATGTATGTACATTGTATGTAGAAATGTATGTAGAAATGTATGTACAATGTATGTAGAAATGTATGTACAATGTATGTAGAAATGTATGTAGAAATGTATGTAGAAATGTCAATGTGTTGTTTTGTTACATGTCTGCTCACATATTCTACATATGTATACAATAACTATGTATTTATACTATGATCCTCCCATTCTATGGAATGCCCACCGCCCTCATATGTCATATCTGCTCAAATGTGCTACTTGGTTCTTTAACGATAGACAGAACATATAAGGTTAACATGGACATGGAATGTCCACTAGCTCCATGATGGAGGAGGGTGGGGGGGGGGAGCATATGGTTCTCAAACACTTAAAGAGATGGTCTGCAGATGTGGATTTCTGGCAAGAGTTACATTTATTTAAAAACAAAAAAAACATTTAAAGAGGAGCTGGGTTGGAGAGGCATATGCTGCCACCTACTGTAGTAACAGAGGTGTAGGCATCCTGATAAATAAGAATACACCATTTTCCATTATATTCCAGCATGTGGACCATGAAGGCAGTTTTCTAATGTTGAATTGTACCTTACATGGTGAAAAATATACATTGATTTCAATGTATATCTCACCAGAGGCACATCTGGTGTTCTCAAATCAAATCAAATGTTATTGGTCACATACACATGGTTAGCAGATGTTAATGTGAGTGTAGCGAAATGCTTGTGCTTCTAGTTCCGACCTTGCAGTAATATCTAACAAGTAATCTAACAATTTCACAACAACTACCTAATACACACAAGTGTAAAGGAATGAATAAGAATATGTACATATAAATATATGGATGAGCGATGGCCGAACAGCATAGGCAAGATGCAGTAGATGGTATAGAGTACAGTATATACATATGAGATGAGTAATGTATTGTATGTAAACATTATATAAAGTGGCATTGTTTAAGTGACTAGTGATACATTTATTACATCCAATTACTAATTATTAAAGTGGCTGGAGTTGAGTCTGTATGTTGGCAGAAGCCACTCAATGTTAGGGATGGCTGTTTAACAGTCTGATGGCCTTGAGATAGAAGCTGTTTTTCATTCTCTCGGTCCCAGCTTTGATGCACCTGTACTGACCTCGCCTTCTGGATGATAGCGGGATGAAAAGGCAGTGGCTCGAGTGGTTGTTGTCGATGATCTTTTTGGCCTTCCTGTGACATCGGGTGCTATAGGTGTCATGGAGGGCAGGTAGTTTGCCCCCGGGGGTGATACGTTGTGCAGACCGCACCAACCTGTGAGGAGCCTTGCGGTTGTGGGCAGAGCAGTTGCCGTACCAGGCGGTGATACAGCCCGACAGGATGCTCTCCATTGTGCATCAAGCTATATGAGATCAAACCCAGACAGGAAGTATTATAGCAGGTGAACTAAAATCAGACAGTCGATGAGATTGACAGACGTAGTAACACCTAAGGTAGGGAGTCTCCAATGATGCGGAACATGTTCATCTCTACAAATGACCTGGATATTATTATCCCCAACTAAAGTCAACATTATTTCCTAAAATGCACTGAACAATTTACTGGATAAATAAACATCTGCTCATCCTATCATGTTTAATTAGACCAATAGAAAATACACTTCACATTCTGCAACTGAAATGTATTAAATATGTAAAGAAATGTTTAAAAACCTTTTCCATTACAAATGTAGACAGAAAAGCTGACCAGATCGTTTGCGAAGCCTTTACTGCATACAATGGGTGGTTGATAAACTCATACTCAGCTAAAGTTACATCTTAGTAATAAAAAATAAAAATATCTTAGAAAAAGCCCATAGAAAATCTTTACAATGTAAAGAAGTACAATTTCGGAACACGATAATTTACTTTTGAAGAGAGCCAACAACTACAGGTTAAACGCAAATAAAGAATAATCCTTATTGGCAAATAAACCTGGTAGCTCTCACAGAACCAATGCATGCTAAAATAAACCTGGTAGCTCTCACAGAACCAATGCATGCTAAAAATAAACCTGGTAGCTCTCACAGAACCAATGCATGCTAAAAATAAACCTGGTAGCTCTCACAGAACCAATGCATGCTAAAATAAACCTGGTAGCTCTCACAGAACCAATGCATGCTAAAAATAAACCTGGTAGCTCTCACAGAACCAATGCATGCTAAAATAAACCTGGTAGCTCTCACAGAACCAATGCATGCTAAAATAAACCTGGTAGCTCTCACAGAACCAACGCATGCTAAAATAAACCTGGTAGCTCTCACAGAACCAATGCATGCTAAAATAAACCTGGTAGCTCTCACAGAACCAATGCACGCTAAAATAAACCTGGTAGTTCTCACAGAACCAATGCATGCTAAAATAAACCTGGTCGCTCTCACAGAACCAATGCATGCTAAAATAAACCTGGTAGCTCTCACAGAACCAATGCATGCTAAACCAGGTATCATTTTAAAAGAAAGATACAAAAGTGATAATTAGAAACAAAGTGATGAATAACCATTTTAAAAGCTTTGAAAATGAATATATACAATAAAAATCAGAATTAAACAATTGGACGGATCCTATTGGATGGCTCCTATTGGACGGCTCCTATTCTTCTTAGACTCAACAACTCTGAAGCAATTATCAACCGACAAAGAAGAAACACTAAAAACAGAGATCACCCAACAAGAACTATTAGACACCGTTAAAACATTCACAGAGAAAAAAAGCACCAGGAATGGATGGCTTTCCCAATAGCGATCAGTTTGTCGCCTATACCTGGAAGAGGTTTTCCACAGAGCGGCCCTGGAAGAGGTTTTCCACAGAGCGGCCCTGGAAGAGGTTTTCCACAGAGCGGCCCTGGAAGAGGTTTTCCACAGAGCGGCCCGGGCCGTCTTCCAGGTACGGCGACAGCCGCGGATGAAATTCTGGGCAGAGGGATCGCTGACTTCCTCCTCTTGCTCGAGAAAGAGCGGAGAAAACGAGGATGTCATCAATATAGATGAAGCCGAACCGGCTCAGCATGTCGCAGAGAACATCATTCACCAGAGCCTGGAACACGGCAGGTGCGTTGGTGAGGCCAAAAGGGCACGACGAGATATTCGTAGTGGCCGCGTTCGTAGTGGCCGCGTACACTCGTCAGAGGCCCCCTGGCCCCCAGGAGCGGCTCGAAGGACGAGGAAATGAGTGGTAGCGGATAACGGTTCTTCACAGTAATGTCATTGAGTCCCCAGTAGTCAATGCACAGGGTCTTGTTCTTTTTCTCCAAGAAGAAGAAACCTGCGTCAGCGGGAGAGAAAGAGGGACAGATAAGTCCTGCAGCTAGGGAGTCCCCCATGTAGGTCCCCATAGCCTTGGTCTCTGGTCCCGACAGAGTACAGACGTCCCCGGGCGGTGTGGTGCAAGGGAGAAGAACAATCCCGCTGTCATAGGGGCGGTGCGGTGGAAGGGAAGTGGCCCGGGAATTGCTGAACACCTCCCCAAGGTCCTGGTACTCCGCCATTCCGGAGCAACTTCCAGCCCCCAGGAAGACATTCCGGGGCGGTTTGCGCCAACTTCAGACAATGTGCGCGGCAGAACGGACTCCAGCCCTTGATAGCGCCCGTAGACTAGTTAATGAGGGGATTGTGTCGCTGGAGCCAGGAGAATCCCAAAACCACAGGAATCTGTGGGGACTTGATGAGCAGGAATTGAATTGTCTTGCTGTGATTCCCTGACACACGTAGGTTGATGGGAGTGGTGTTATGGGTGACCCAACCTGTAGAGCGCCCGTCCAGCGCTCTAACATCCTTGGGAATGGAGAGTGGCTGAGTGGGGGTGTTCAGCTCAGAAGCCAGTGTGGCGTCCATTTCGTCAGCCCCAGAGTCAATGAGAACCCGGAGAGATTTGGACTGGTTTCCCCACAGCAGAATGACATGAAGAGGGGTGTGAGTAAGGGAAGCAGAAAAGTTCTCCATATGGCCCACCAGAATACTGGCTCCTACCGGTGAGTCTGGTCTTTTACCCGGCAAGAGGACACAAAATGACCAAAAGTCACGCAATAGAGACAGCTCCTTGTGTTGATCCTGTGTTGCCGTTCAGCTGGCGACAGCCCAGCTCTGCCTAGTTGCATAGACTCGGGAAACAGTGCCTCGGCCGTCTTCGGTGACTCACGAGGAAGATCGGGAACCTTGGGTGCTTTTGGGAATGGGACCGTCGGGGACTTCCGGGATGACGCGGAGGGATCCGAGGGGAAGGAGGAGGGCTGAAGCTCGAAAATGAGGCACACAGAGTTAAAAAATGCCCGGCAGGTGCTTGGCTCTCCATTAAAGCGTTCCGGGGAGGTAAACAGGGCTCCCGGGAAGGTGGAGTGGCCGGTGCTGCTAACCGCCAAGTTACTGAAGGGGCGATGGGGTTAGCACCGTGGCAGGCTGCCCCCTAGGCAACCCGCGGAATCGATCAAGCAGCATATTCAACGCCAGGTCATGGCGCTCAGCCAACATTTGGACACTCTCCATCAGACCACAAAGCTATTTTTCGTGCTGGAGGCTGCTTGGGAGGAGATGGCGTTGCACAGCTGGCCCAGGTCTGCTGGGTTAGTCATGGCCAGTTCGTACTATCAGGTATGAAGGTAAGACCCAGTAAACAAGAGGTGGGGCAACGCTACCGGACAGCAGGCAGGCAGAGGTCAATAATCCAGAAATGTGGCAAAGGTACAGGGAGGCGGGCTCAGAGTCAGGACAGGCAAGGGTCAAAACCAGGAGGGTGAGAAAAAGAGAAACTGGGAAAAGCAGGAGCTGAGACCTAAAACGCTGGTTGACTTGACAAACAAGACGAACTGGCAACAGACAGAGAACACAGGTCTAAATACACAGGGGATAATGGGGAAGATAGGTGACACCTGGAGGGGGTTGGAGACAATCAAAGACAGGTGAAACAGATCAGGGTGTGACACAGAATTCTATTCAACATTTTGGGACAAAGTAGCCCCACTCTTTACTGTAATGACAACAAACATGTCACTCTTTTCAATACCTCCTAGTTCCACGTATCAATGTATCAAACAGCTATTTCAGTTATATTAAAACCAGGGAAATACCCTGCTGATTACAGACCCAATGTGACAGCAAAATAATAACAAATCTTATTGTAACGGCTGTTGGTGGAAGAAGGTGAGGACCAAGGTTCAGCGTGGTACGTGTTCATGTTTGTTTAATGACACTGAACACTAAATACAAACATAACAAAAGGGAATAACCGAAACAGTCCTGAAAGGTGAAAAAAACTAAACAAAAATCAACAACCCACAAACACCCACGTGGGAATAAGCTACCTAAGCATGGTTCTCAATCAGAGACAACGATAGACAGCTGCCTCTGATTGAGAACCACACCGGCCAAACAACATAGAAATATAAAATGTAGAAAATGAACATAGAATGCCTACCCTAGTCACACCCTGTCCTAACCAAAATAGAGAATAAAAGCCTCTCTGTGGCCAGGGCGTGACATTTATTACCACTAGAATGGCAAAAGTCTTACCAGACTTGATACATATCAATCAAATAGGGTTTTTATTAAAAACAGGACATTTAACAAATACAAAAACATGTTTCAGTTTAATACAATATGCAGAAAAAAACAAGATAGATTCATCAATAATGGCTGTTGATGTCAAAAAGGCTTTCGACCATCTTGAATGGCCTTTTATATTCAAAACTGTGGAAGCTTTAAACATTCCAGCTGAAGTAACTACACAGGACCCAAACTGTAAAGCAAAAATATACACAAATAATACATTATCTGATTAAATTGTGGTGGAAAGGGGCACAAGACCGGGATGTTCCTTCTCTCCCTCCTGTTTGCTATTGAAACGCTTGCAGAAAGAATTACACAGGACCCAAACTGTAACAGGTATTGGTAAACATGAAAATAAAATAAACGTATTCAACTGGTATCTTGTTAAATCCACGTTGCTACGTTTCGGGAAATGGCAAATAAAATGTGATAGAGGGGTTGGGTTAAACAGGAAGACACATTTCAGTTGAAGGCATTCAGTTGTATAACTGACTGGGTATCCCCCTTTCCCCTTTAATAAAGAGGGGGACACAATTTGGCATGGCAGCCCCCCTTGGGTTCTCGAGAGCTAGTATAGATCTAGCCTACACTATTTCAAACACATATTAGATAAGATTATAACATATATTTGTCACTCAGAAGTATTGAGTTACCATTGTCGTTGGAATCTGTGTAGACAAAGTTGTGTACGTTTGTATTAGTAGAAACACATGCACATTCCCCATTATTTCTATTTCTACTTTGCACATTCTTCCACTGCAAATCTACCATTCCAGTGTTTTACTTGCTATATTGTATTTACTTTGCCACCATGGCCTTTTTTTTGCCTTTACCTCCCTTATCTCACCTCATTTGCTCACATCGTATATAGACTTGTTTATACTGTATTATTGACTGTATGTTTGTTTTACTCCATGTGTAACTCTGTGTCATTGTATGTGTCGAACTGCTTTATCTTGCCCAGGTCGTAATTGTAAATGAGAACTTGTTCTCAACTTGCCTACCTGGTTAAATAAAGGTGTTCTCAACTAGCCTACCTGGTTAAATAAAGGTGTTCTCAACTAGCCTACCTGGTTAAATAAAGGTGTTCTCAACTAGCCTACCTGGTTAAATAAAGGTGTTCTCAACTAGCCTACCTGGTTAAATAAAGGTGTTCTCAACTAGCCTACCTGGTTAAATAAAGGTGAAATAAATAAAAGAAATAAAAAACATGTCTACTCTAGACATCTTGTAGTCTACTGTGGCTTCACTCTAAAGAACCACGGGGAGGCGCCAGGTTGTGAACTAGTCCCACACTTCACTTTACGAACTACTCCCAAATGTAGATCATTTTTTCTCCAAATGGACACTGATTTTGTTGAGCTACAAGTCTACAAAATGTAGGATGTTTTCTTGTCCTTTTTTTGTCTTAGAAAGTTTAGGCGCAGGTCTATTGCTTTGGTTCTCTGTAGTTGACATGGTGAAAAGTTCAACTCGGTTGAATTGTAGTGCACTTAACGTCACGTGAATTTGGGTAGGCTTCTGTGCTGTTTGGCAATCGGCATTCCTCCTCCTCTCTATTAGTCTCCTGCTAAACACACAACACTCTCGGAGAGAACACAATGACATATCGGAGTTCGAGACACGGTGAAGACAGCCGACGGTCACCGGACTACTGATGGGAAAATATTTTTTTCGCACAAAATTAACCGTTTTACCTCAAGCATAAACTTTCAAACAACAGGAAAACGTTGCCTTATTATATTGAGAAATCCAGGACACAGGCACCATGGCGAGGTTTTACAGGGAAACCACGAATCAATAGAAAGTAAGTCTGTCATCCATCACGGGTTACTGGAAGACTCGGCTCGCGGTGCGCTGAAGGAGCTGTTCTTTTATATCTCAATGTGGGAACTCGCTGGTAACATTGTTTCCCCCTGTAGCCTACTTCTCTGCATAGACACTTTCCCAATGTGTTGTCTGAACGTGTTCTGACGCATAGTTTTTAACTAGACCTTAACTCGTTTTGGACCTTTTTAAAAATAATTTAGGACAAACTCCGCTGACGGCCTGCATGTCTGTCACTGGTCCTCTAACGTTACTGTATCGGGGTTCATGTGGTCCAATACTTTTCATGGTTATTCGGCTAGTGGTGCAGTGGTAAAGGAACGACAGCCCTTGACCCAGTTCTATTACAGTAAGAGTCAGTGGACGATCGGTCTGAACATGAACTTGCATCGCTTGCGGTATGGTTTCGGAAGAATAAGGACCTTGTCTTTCATATCAGTGAGAAATAATTTAGTAAAAAGTTAAATTGATCCACACACATTGATAGAGTTTTCCCACCAGCGCTTTGGTTTGGGATGAAATAAGTGCAGGTGTCTTTTTCCAATTCAGTCCATTAGACTATGTTCACCGAAATTCACAAATAACATTATGCTATAGAGACCTCTGATTATTCAATTAAGGGTTTATACACATTTACCTTGACTTTTAATCAATTGTTCATGACTATTATTATAGCCTAGATGGGAACAGTAAGCATTATTGACACTGGAATGCTGCAGTGACTGAACCTATGTAGACCTACCATCTCCTGCCATTGTTTCCTCGATCGAGGCACTTAACTCCCCACAAAGTACAAATCCACTGTTAATCAGTGGTGGTTAAAGTACCCAGTTGTCATACCTGAATAAAACTAAAGATACCTTAATAGAAAATGACTCAAGTAAAAGTGAAAGTCACCCATTTAAATACTATTTGAGTAAAAGTATTTTGTTTTAAATGTACTTAAGTTTCAAAAGTAAATGTACAAATAGTTTCAAATTCTTTATATTAAGCAAACCAGACAACATGATTTTCTAGTTTTTTAAATATACAGATTGACAGGGGCACAGTTCAACACTCAGACAAAATTCACAAATGAAGCATTTGTGTTTAGTGAGACAGTCAGATCAGAAGCAGTAGAGATGACCAGGGATGTTCTCTTCATAAGTGTGTGATTTAGACAATTTCCTGTCCTGCTAAGCATTAAACATGTAACGAGTACTTTTGGGTTTCAGGGGAAATGTAAGGAGTAAAAAGTACATTATTTTCTTTAGGAATGTAGATCCAATTGTATTGGTCACATACACGTCATTTGCACATGTTATTGCAGGTGTAGCGAAATGCTTGTGTTTCTAGCTCCGACAGTGCAGTAATATCTAACAGGTAATATCTAACAAATTACACAGCATATACCCAATATACACAAATCTAAGTAGACATGAATTAAGACTATATACATATGAACAAGTGATGTCTGGGTGGAATGGACTAAGATACAGTAGAATAGTATAGAAAAGCAGATTATACATATGAGATGAGTAATGCAAGATATGTAAACATTATTAAAGTGAATGAGAGCATAGTATAGAATACAGTATATACATATGAGATGAGTAATGCAAGATATGTAAACATTATTAAAGTGAATGAGAGCATAGTATAGAATACAGTATATACATATGAGATGAGTAATGCAAGATATGTAAGCATTATTAAAGTGAATGAGAGCATAGTATAGAATACAGTATATACATATGAGATGAGTAATGCAAGATATGTAAACATTATTAAAGTGAATGAGAGCATAGTATAGAATACAGTATATACATATGAGATGTAGTGGAGTAAAAGTTGTCAAAATATATATAAATGGTAAAGTACAGATACCCAAAAACAACTACTTCAGTACTTTACACCACTGCTGTTTGTCAACGTGGTCAACCCTCCATCTGGAGAGCTCCTGGGTGTGCAGGCTTTTTATCCAGACCTGAGTCTGCTTATCAAGTTCCTTGAGCAGCTAATGTTTAGGCTACGATGTGGTTAGACCAGGACATGAACAAATGCCTGCACACCCAGTAGCTATCCTGGAGGATGGTTGCCACCCAGTAGCTATCCTGGAGGATGGTTGCCACCCAGTAGCTATCCTGGAGGATGGTTGCCACCCAGTAGCTATCCTGGAGGATGGTTGCCACCCAGTAGCTATCCTGGAGGATGGTTGCCACCCAGTAGCTATCCTGGAGGATGGTTGCCACCCAGTAGCTATCCTGGAGGATGGTTGCCACCCAGTAGCTATCCTGGAGGATGGTTGCCACCCAGTAGCTATCCTGGAGGATGGTTGCCACCCAGTAGCTATCCTGGAGGATGGTTGCCACCCAGTAGCTATGCTGGAGGATGGTTGCCACCCAGTAGCTATCCTGGAGGATGGTTGCCACCCAGTAGCTATCCTGGAGGATGGTTGCCATCCAGTAGCTATCCTGGAGGATGGTTGCCATCCAGTAGCTATCCTGGAGGATGGTTGCCACCCAGTAGCTATCCTGGAGGATGGTTGCCACCCAGTAGCTATCCTGGAGGATGGTTGCCACCCAGTAGCTATCCTGGAGGATGGTTGCCACCCAGTAGCTATCCTGGAGGATGGTTGCCATCCAGTAGCTATCCTGGAGGATGGTTGCCA
Source organism: Oncorhynchus kisutch (assembly GCF_002021735.2). Lineage (NCBI taxonomy): Eukaryota > Metazoa > Chordata > Actinopteri > Salmoniformes > Salmonidae > Oncorhynchus > Oncorhynchus kisutch. Next base: position 86,100,469 of record NC_034188.2, on the reverse strand, counting down.
CCCAGTAGCTATCCTGGAGGATGGTTGCCACCCAGTAGCTCTCCTGGAGGATGTTTGCCATCCAGTAGCTATCCTGGAGGATGGTTGCCACCCAGTAGCTCTCCTGGAGGATGGTTGCCACCCAGTAGCTATCCTGGAGGATGGTTGCCACCCAGTAGCTATCCTGGAGGATGGTTGCCACCCAGTAGCTATCCTGGAGGATGGTTGCCACCCAGTAGCTATCCTGGAGGATGGTTGCCATCCAGTAGCTAACCTGGAGGATGGTTGCCACCCAGTAGCTATCCTGGAGGATGGTTGCCACCCAGTAGCTATCCTGGAGGATGGTTGCCATCCAGTAGCTATCCTGGAGGATGGTTGCCACCCAGTAGCTATCCTGGAGGATGGTTGCCACCCAGTAGCTATCCTGGAGGATGGTTGCCATCCAGTAGCTCTCCTGGAGGATGGTTGCCACCCAGTAGCTCTCCTGGAGGATGGTTGCCACCCAGTAGCTCTCCTGGAGGATGGTTGCCACCCAGTAGCTATCCTGGAGGATGGTTGCCATCCAGTAGCTATCCTGGAGGATGGTTGCCACCCAGTAGCTATCCTGGAGGATGGTTGCCACCCAGTAGCTATCCTGGAGGATGGTTGCCACCCAGTAGCTATCCTGGAGGATGGTTGCCATCCAGTAGCTATCCTGGAGGATGGTTGCCACCCAGTAGCTATCCTGGAGGATGGTTGCCATCCAGTAGCTATCCTGGAGGATGGTTGCCACCCAGTAGCTATCCTGGAGGATGGTTGCCACCCAGTAGCTATCCTGGAGGATGGTTGCCACCCAGTAGCTATCCTGGAGGATGGTTGCCACCCAGTAGCTATCCTGGAGGATGGTTGCCACCCAGTAGCTATGCTGGAGGATGGTTGCCATCCAGTAGCTATCCTGGAGGATGGTTGCCACCCAGTAGCTATCCTGGAGGATGGTTGCCACCCAGTAGCTATCCTGGAGGATGGTTGCCACCCAGTAGCTCTCCTGGAGGATGGTTGCCACCCAGTAGCTCTCCTGGAGGATGGTTGCCACCCAGTAGCTATCCTGGAGGATGGTTGCCACCCAGTAGCTATCCTGGAGGATGGTTGCCATCCAGTAGCTATCCTGGAGGATGGTTGCCACCCAGTAGCTATCCTGGAGGATGGTTGCCATCCAGTAGCTATCCTGGAGGATGGTTGCCACGTGTTCTGACGCATAGTTTTTAACTAGACCTTAACTCGTTTTGGACCTTTTTAAAAATAATTTAGGACAAACTCCGCTGACGGCCTGCATGTCTGTCACTGGTCCTCTAACGTTACTGTATCGGGGTTCATGTGGTCCAATACTTTTCATGGTTATTCGGCTAGTGGTGCAGTGGTAAAGGAACGACAGCCCTTGACCCAGTTCTATTACAGTAAGAGTCAGTGGACGATCGGTCTGAACATTAACTTGCATCGCTTGCGGTATGGTTTCGGAAGAATAAGGACCTTGTCTTTCATATCAGTGAGAAATAATTTAGTAAAAAGTTAAATTGATCCACACACATTGATAGAGTTTTCCCACCAGCGCTTTGGTTTGGGATGAAATAAGTGCAGGTGTCTTTTTCCAATTCAGTCCATTAGACTATGTTCACCGAAATTCACAAATAACATTATGCTATAGAGACCTCTGATTATTCAATTAAGGGTTTATACACATTTACCTTGACTTTTAATCAATTGTTCATGACTATTATTATAGCCTAGATGGGAACAGTAAGCATTATTGACACTGGAATGCTGCAGTGACTGAACCTATGTAGACCTACCATCTCCTGCCATTGTTTCCTCGATCGAGGCACTTAACTCCCCACAAAGTACAAATCCACTGTTAATCAGTGGTGGTTAAAGTACCCAGTTGTCATACTTGAGTAAAACTAAAGATACCTTAATAGAAAATGACTCAAGTAAAAGTGAAAGTCACCCAGTAAAATACTATTTGAGTAAAAGTGTAAAAGTATTTTGTTTTAAATGTACTTAAGTTTCAAAAGTAAATGTACAAATAGTTTCAAATTCTTTATATTAAGCAAACCAGACAACATGATTTTCTAGTTTTTTAAATTTACAGATTGACAGGGGCACAGTTCAACACTCAGACAAAATTCACAAATGAAGCATTTGTGTTTAGTGAGACAGTCAGATCAGAAGCAGTAGAGATGACCAGGGATGTTCTCTTCATAAGTGTGTGATTTAGACAATTTCCTGTCCTGCTAAGCATTAAACATGTAACGAGTACTTTTGGGTTTCAGGGGAAATGTAAGGAGTAAAAAGTACATTATTTTCTTTAGGAATGTAGATCCAATTGTATTGGTCACATACACGTCATTTGCACATGTTATTGCAGGTGTAGCAAAATGCTTGTGTTTCTAGCTCCGACAGTGCAGTAATATCTAACAGGTAATATCTAACAAATTACACAGCATATACCCAATATACACAAATCTAAGTAGACATGAATTAAGACTATATACATATGAACAAGTGATGTCTGGGTGGAATGGACTAAGATACAGTTGAATAGTATAGAAAAGCAGATTATACATATGAGATGAGTAATGCAAGATATGTAAACATTATTAAAGTGAATGAGAGCATAGTATAGAATACAGTATATACATATGAGATGAGTAATGCAAGATATGTAAGCATTATTAAAGTGAATGAGAGCATAGTATAGAATACAGTATATACATATGAGATGAGTAATGCAAGATATGTAAGCATTATTAAAGTGAATGAGAGCATAGTATAGAATACAGTATATACATATGAGATGAGTAATGCAAGATATGTAAACATTATTAAAGTGAATGAGAGCATAGTATAGAATACAGTATATACATATGAGATGTAGTGGAGTAAAAGTTGTCAAAATATATATAAATGGTAAAGTACAGATACCCAAAAACAACTACTTCAGTACTTTACACCACTGCTGTTTGTCAACGTGGTCAACCCTCCATCTGGAGAGCTCCTGGGTGTGCAGGCTTTTTATCCAGACCTGAGTCTGCTTATCAAGTTCCTTGAGCAGCTAATGTTTAGGCTACGATGTGGTTAGACCAGGACATGAACAAATGCCTGCACACCCAGTAGCTATCCTGGAGGATGGTTGCCACCCAGTAGCTATCCTGGAGGATGGTTGCCACCCAGTAGCTATCCTGGAGGATGGTTGCCACCCAGTAGCTATCCTGGAGGATGGTTGCCACCCAGTAGCTATCCTGGAGGATGGTTGCCACCCAGTAGCTATCCTGGAGGATGGTTGCCACCCAGTAGCTATCCTGGAGGATGGTTGCCATCCAGTAGCTATCCTGGAGGATGGTTGCCATCCAGTAGCTATCCTGGAGGATGGTTGCCACCCAGTAGCTATCCTGGAGGATGGTTGCCACCCAGTAGCTATCCTGGAGGATGGTTGCCACCCAGTAGCTATCCTGGAGGATGGTTGCCATCCAGTAGCTATCCTGGAGGATGGTTGCCACCCAGTAGCTATCCTGGAGGATGGTTGCCACCCAGTAGCTATCCTGGAGGATGGTTGCCACCCAGTAGCTCTCCTGGAGGATGGTTGCCACCCAGTAGCTATCCTGGAGGATGGTTGCCACCCAGTAGCTCTCCTGGAGGATGGTTGCCACCCAGTAGCTCTCCTGGAGGATGGTTGCCACCCAGTAGCTCTCCTGGAGGATGGTTGCCACCCAGTAGCTATCCTGGAGGATGGTTGCCACCCAGTAGCTATCCTGGAGGATGGTTGCCACCCAGTAGCTATCCTGGAGGATGGTTGCCATCCAGTAGCTATCCTGGAGGATGGTTGCCACCCAGTAGCTATCCTGGAGGATGGTTGCCACCCAGTAGCTATCCTGGAGGATGGTTGCCACCCAGTAGCTCTCCTGGAGGATGGTTGCCACCCAGTAGCTATCCTGGAGGATGGTTGCCACCCAGTAGCTCTCCTGGAGGATGGTTGCCACCCAGTAGCTCTCCTGGAGGATGGTTGCCACCCAGTAGCTCTCCTGGAGGATGGTTGCCACCCAGTAGCTATCCTGGAGGATGGTTGCCACCCAGTAGCTATCCTGGAGGATGGTTGCCACCCAGTAGCTATGCTGGAGGATGGTTGCCATCCAGTAGCTCTCCTGGAGGATGTTTGCCATCCAGTAGCTATCCTGGAGGATGGTTGCCACCCAGTAGCTATCCTGGAGGATGGTTGCCACCCAGTAGCTATCCTGGAGGATGGTTGCCACCCAGTAGCTCTCCTGGAGGATGGTTGCCACCCAGTAGCTATCCTGGAGGATGGTTGCCACCCAGTAGCTATCCTGGAGGATGGTTGCCATCCAGTAGCTATCCTGGAGGATGGTTGCCACCCAGTAGCTATCCTGGAGGATGGTTGCCATCCAGTAGCTATCCTGGAGGATGGTTGCCACCCAGTAGCTATCCTGGAGGATGGTTGCCATCCAGTAGCTCTCCTGGAGGATGGTTGCCATCCAGTAGCTCTCCTGGAGGATGGTTGCCATCCAGTAGCTCTCCTGGAGGATGGTTGCCATCCAGTAGCTCTCCTGGAGGATGGTTGCCATCCAGTAGCTCTCCTGGAGGATGGTTGCCATCCAGTAGCTCTCCTGGAGGATGGTTGCCATCCAGTAGCTCTCCTGGAGGATGGTTGCCATCCTTGATATAAAATATTGCAACATTACAACCAAATACTTTTGTCTTTATACAATTATTCCCTCATTCAATTAATCATGGATCAAAGCAAGGTATCTAACTAGACATGTTTATATATACGGCTCTAATATTCGTGTTTTAGGGGAGATCTAGGCACAGCAAGTTATTTGTCATTTATGCTGTTTCTAACGATCTCACAATGACATGGCTGCTATTTAATAGAGGGGAATCCCAGGTTGCCAACGGTGCAGATTTATTTAGGCTCTACAGTACCGGTGGAAAGGCGACAAAGACATTAATGCTTAGTTAGCTATAGTTAACTAGCAAGATAACTGCCAACAAGTTATGTTTTGAAATGGCTATCGAGTTAGTCTGCTGTCTGTCATTATTTTATACCTGTTGTGAAATGTCCAGCTCTCTCCCCTCAGGCAACATCTCACTGGCGCGCACAGACAGGCACTGTTTATGATAATGGAGGATATGTCGATTTTTAAGTGATTGATACTATTTAAGTGTGCCTTCATAAATTACATTAACAAACATTATGAAAACAATTTCCATGACCTTATAAACCCTCGTTTGACAATTTGGAATAGTGCATCACGCGCATTCAGTCTGGTATATTTTCAATCTGCGCAATCTGGAACAGGCTACGGTCACTCACAGACTAGCGGCAAATAAACGCGAACAAAGCGGAATCATATTATTAATGCCCACTCTCAATTGCTATTCAATGCAGTTCTCGCCTTCATTCCGTTTTTGGTCAATGTTTTTTTGCGCGTCAATCTGGGCTAATTTAGGCTACTTTGTTTTAAAGAGGAGCCGGTACGCAATTCCCCAAAAATTAGAAGTGCTGGTAGGTCGCTCTGGCCCAGGTCAAGCACTGGTTCCCACGCTGACACGTCTCCGCGTTACACGGAAAACAACTGGAAGATGAGGCGACCACCTGTGTGTCAGCATAACGTGGAACGTGTATAACGTGGAACGTGTTTCATTGGATGGAGACGCCCATTGCTGTATGGATCTGTGCAAAACGTGTATTTAAAAAAATATATATTTTAAGGATTCCTTCTCGCTGATTAAAGATAAATGTTTCGAAATCCATAGGCAAGCGATTATTAATTAACAACGTTTCGAAACGTTAAAACAGAGTCGGAATTGTAGTTCACAGGAGGCTGTCATGGGAAAAACGAATGGCTGAGAACTGTAAGGCAGAATGCTGCCTAGAGTTTTCAAGAGCTAAGGAATGACCCAACTTGTGACCTCACAGACAGACCTAACCCTGAAAAGTCAGGACTTATCCTGATACCCCTCCAGCTGTGATTTTGATAGATCTCTCTCTCTGTGTGTTTACAACCAGGGGTTATTGCCGTTCTCTTCTGGGTTGGACCAGTTGGGTCAGACGAGAGACTCCTCAGACAAAGAAAAGACGAGTGATTGACGCACCATGGAGGGCGGGAACGATGTGGATCTGTCCAACAGTAACATCACCCCGCTGTGGAAGAGGCGCTCAGCCAATCACACTGGCCCCAGCAAGCTAAAGGCCCGGCCCCTCAGCTACCAGATAGACGGAGTCCACATGACTGACTTCCCCGTAGAGGACAACAAGTGCAGCTTTACCCTGAGCCAGCCTGCAGAGAGACTGGTGGCCACGCCGGGAGGAGGGACGGTCATTCTGAAGCACGTTCTCAACCCACCCACCAGGAAAACACGGGTAGTCAGGAGTATAAGTATTGGACATCTGTCCAAAGGCCGTTTCTCTCTGTCCAAGTTCAAGTCGGAGGATGATAAGTCGCTGTCGTTGAACAGTAAGGCATGTCACGGTGGGAGTGTTGATAATGTGTGGTCAGACAAGCCTCTGCTGGACACCCAGAATCGACTATCCAGCCCGTTCACCCTCACCGCTCACAGGGACCAGATAGTGTTTGGGACGAGCCCTTCATCGCCGGACTCTGCCTCCTCCAAACACCCCTCTCCCCCTGCCTCCCCCAATAAGCACCACCACCATAACCTGACCTCCCCTTCTTCCTACCACCCCTTAACTCCTGTCCCCTCTCCCCGTAACCCCAGCCCCTCTCCCCCTAACCCCAGCCCCTCCACCCCTAACCCCAGCCCCAGCCCCTCCACCCCTAGTCTCCACACCCCTACCCCATCCCACAGCTCCACCTCCAGTATCAACTCCCTCTCTTCCCTCATCTCCACCCCTTCTGACCTCCCCACACCCCACAGCCCCTCCTCTGCTGACATGTCTTCCCCCTCTCATTCCCCCACTCCCACCCTCTCTCCCTCCATCTCCCTATCTCCTCCTCCCTCCATTGTCCTCAGCACCCACAGTGCAGCTGCCCTGAAGAAGGGCACACAGCAGCTGATCCCCAAAGGGCTGGCGTCCCTGAGCAAGGCCTCTCCTGCTGGGGTACAGAGCCACGGCATGGGGGGTCTGCTGGGCCTGGATCCTACCAAGCGGGCCCTGCGAGCCCTCAGCATGGTGGAGACTGGATCCTTCTTCTCCACTGGCGTAGGGTCCGGGGGAGGGGGGACAGACCAGGATGAGAGCACTGGGACTATGAAGAGAGGCTTGAGGTCTACCTCGTACAGGAGAGCAGTGGTAAGTGGAGTGGAAATGGAAATACCATCTGATGACCTCAAGACCCATCGTCTGTCCCAACCTGTAGACCCAAAGAGCCATCGTCTGTCCCAACCTGTAGACCCAAAGAGCCATCGTCTGTCCCAACCTGTACTCAGAGGTCTACAGGAGGTCAAGGAGAGACCGACCAGCCCTGGGAAGAAGAACAAGGTAGGAAGACATCTATTCACCCATTATTGCCCTGGAAATTGTCATTCCTATTAACTGCTATGTCATGATACTGTTCTCTCCATGCTTTGCCCCATGTGCCTGGATATTACTGTCTCTTACTTTAATTAACACTCATCTGCCTGATGGATTCGTGTTTGTTGGATTATTCTCCTGAAGTTCAGATCAGGACCAAAGTCCACAGCTGGCTTGAAGTTGGAACATTGTCAGGAGACGCTTGTGTTGAAGTCCTACTCATAGTGAAGGCCTATGATTATAACACACTTCAGTCCACTGCTCTGTAATTAGGCAGGTCAGAGGTCAAGAGCAGGTCCCAGGGGAGACATACTAACACTTGTCATTTAGAATGTGACAAATGTGTGTTTATAATGTCATTCATAACCAGATTTGCCTAATAAAGCATCATTTCGAATATTGTGCTGACTGCTCATGATAACAGATCTAGTGACAGTCTCAGTTCATAGTGTTAATATAGTAGTACGGCTGGGGCAGGGAGAGCTGATCCTGGGTCTGTTATTAATAGTGACATGGGGTCTTGTTCTGTCTCTCAGAGTCCTGATAAGAAGCCAGGACTGATCACACAGAGGACATTTGACAGTGAAGGTGAGTGCCACTTCTCTGTCTTAGTCATGTATATGAACTGGTGATGACTGTGACTTTCTGTACACATGGTTGAGGTCTTGCTGTCAATGGGGACTGTACTATTGTGATCCACCCTCAAATCAAATCAAATTTATTTATATAGCCCTTCGTACATCAGCTGATATCTCAGTGCTGTACAGAAACCCAGCCTAAAACCGCAAACAGCAAGCAATGCAGGTGTAGAAGCACGCTCAACCTGTCTGTCTGTCTGTGGTGTGATCCACCCTGAACCTGTCTGTCTGTGGTGTGATCCAGAGGAGGAACTGTATCAGAACTACCAGGAGAAAGCTCTTCACAATGACTCTGATGAGGACCAGTCCAGAGAGGCCAAACCTGATGACCGCATCGTGATGCAGTACAGACCCATACGCACCTCCTGGAGCCAACTCAGTGTGGTGAGACACACACACACACGCACACAGTGAATTGTGGTGCAGTGCCTCTCATACAGTACAGAGACAAACACAGGGCCTTGTTGGGAAATGGACTGCAAGGGCTGTGAGGGATGTTGTCACATCTGGTCTGGCTGCAATCCTTACCCATCCTCCATCTCTCTCTCTCTTTCTCCTACTCTGTCTGTGACTGTCTGTCTCTCTCTCTGTCTCTTTATGTCTGTCCCTGTCTCTTCATTACTCTCGGTCTAGATAGGGAATTAAAACAGGGATAGGGAGGGATGAGGGAGGGTGAGGGAGCAGGAGAGGAAGGGGAGGGTGAGGGAGCAGGAGAGGAAGGGGAGGGTGAGGGAGCAGGTGGGGGAGGGGAGGGGGAGGGAGCAGGAGAGGAAGGGGAGGGGAGGGTGAGGGAGCAGGTTTTGGAGGGTGAGTGAGGGAGGGAGCAGGAGAGGAAGGGGAGGGGAGGGAGCAGGAGAGGAAGGGGAGGGTGAGGGAGCAGGAGAGGAAGGGGAGGGTGAGGGAGCAGGAGAGGAAGGGGAGGGTGAGGGAGGGAGCAGGAGAGGAAGGGGAGGGTGAGGGAGGGAGCAGGAGAGGAAGGGGAGGGTGAGGGAGGGAGCAGGAGAGGAAGGGGAGGGTGAGGGAGGGAGGGAGCAGGAGAGGAAGGGAGAAAGATCTGGGACAGCAGACAGAGAGGAGGAGAGGAAGGGAGAAAGATCTGGGACAGCAGGAGAGGAAGGGAGAAAGATCTGGGGCAGCAGACTGACAGGAGGAGAGGAAGATCTGGGACAGCAGACTGAGAGGAGGAGAGGAAGGGAGAAAGATCTGGGACAGCAGGAGAGGAAGGGAGAAAGATCTGGGACAGCAGACTGAGAGGAGGAGAGGAAGGGAGAAAGATCTGGGACAGCAGGAGAGGAAGGGAGAAAGATTTGGGACAGCAGGAGAGGAAGGGAGAAAGATCTGGGACAGCAGACTGAGAGCACCACCCGGCATGGCGCCACCTTTTTGGCAAACACCAGAGATTCCTCTCAATGAAACAATGTTAAATATGTTCTCCCTGGAGTACGTTGTGACGGGATCCAGTTTGGGAGAGAGGAACGGGGGACAGGAGGGAACAGTACTGTAGAGACCAGAATGGTAGGAGAGAGGAACGGGGGAAAGGAGGGAACAGTACTGTAGAGACCAGAATGGTAGGAGAGGAACGGGGGGAAAGGAGGGGACAGTACTGTAGAGACCAGAATGGTAGGAGAGAGGAACGGGGGAAAGGAGGGGACAGTACTGTAGAGACCAGAATGGTAGGAGAGAGGAACGGGGGAAAGGAGGGGACAGTACTGTAGAGACCAGAATGGTAGGAGAGAGGAACGGGGGAAAGGAGGGGACAGTACTGTAGAGACCAGAATGATAGGAGAGAGGAATGGGGGGAAAGGAGGGAACAGTACTGTAGTGACCAGAATGGTAGGAGAGGAACGGGGGGAAAGGAGGGGACAGTACTGTAGAGACCAGAATGGTAGGAGAGAGGAACGGGGGGAAAGGAGGGAACAGTACTGTAGAGACCAGAATGGTAGGAGAGAGGAACGGGGGGAAAGGAGGGAACAGTACTGTAGAGACCAGAATGGTAGGAGAGAGGAACGGGGGAAAGGAGGGGACATTACTGTAGAGACTAGAATGGTAGGAGAGAGGAACGGGGGAAAGGAGTGAGCAGTACTGTAGAGACCAGAATGGTAGGAGAGAGGAACGGGGGAAAGGAGGGAACAGTACTGTAGAGACCAGAATGGTAGGAGAGAGGAGCGGGGGGAAAGGAGGGGACAGTACTGTAGAGACCAGAATGGTAGGAGAGAGGCACGGGGGGAAAGGAGGGGACAGTACTGTAGAGACCAGAATGGTAGGAGAGAGGAACGGGGGACAGGAGGGAACAGTACTGTAGAGACCAGAATGGTAGGAGAAGAACAGGGGGAAAGGAGGGGACAGTACTGTAGAGACCAGAATGGTAGGAGAGAGGAACGGGGGGAAAGGAGGGAACAGTATTGTAGAGACCAGAATGGTAGGAGAGGAACGGGGGGAAAGGAGGGGACAGTACTGTAGAGACCAGAATGGTAGGAGAGGAACGGGGGGAAAGGAGGGGACAGTACTGTAGAGACCAGAATGGTAGGAGAGAGGAACAGTACTGTAGAGACCAGAATGGTAGGAGAGAGGAACGGGGGAAAGGAGGGGACATTACTGTAGAGACCAGAATGGTAGGAGAGAGGAACGGGGGGAAAGGAGGGGACAGTACTGTAGAGACCAGAATGGTAGGAGAGAGGAACGGGGGAAAGGAGGGGACATTACTGTAGAGACCAGAATGGTAGGAGAGAGGAACGGGGGAAAGGAGGGGACAGTACTGTAGAGACCAGAATGATAGGAGAGAGGAACAGGGGGAAAGGAGGGAACAGTACTGTAGAGACCAGAATGGTAGGAGAGAGGAACGGGGGGAAAGGAGGGGACAGTACTGTAGAGACCAGAATGGTAGGAGAGAGGAACGGGGGGAAAGGAGGGGACAGTACTGTAGAGACCAGAATGGTAGGAGAGAGGAACAGTACTGTAGAGACTAGAATGGTAGGAGAGAGGAACAGTACTGTAGAGACCAGAATGGTAGGAGAGAGGAACAGTACTGTTGAGACCAGAATGGTAGGAGAGAGGAATGGGGGGAAAGGAGGGGACAGTACTGTAGAGACCAGAATGGTAGGAGAGAGGAACGGGGGGAAAGGAGGGAACAGTACTGTAGAGACCAGAATGGTAGGAGAGAGGAACGGGGGGAAAGGAGGGGACAGTACTGTAGAGACCAGAATGGTAGGAGAGAGGAACGTGGGAAAGGAGGGGACAGTACTGTAGAGACCAGAATGGTAGGAGGGAGGAACGGGGGGAAAGGAGGGAACAGTACTGTAGAGACCAGAATGGTAGGAGAGGAATGGGGGGAAAGGAGGGAACAGTACTGTAGAGACCAGAATGGTAGGAGAGGAATGGGGGGAAAGGAGGGAACAGTACTGTAGAGACCAGAATGGTAGGAGAGAGGAACGGGGGAAAGGAGGGGACAGTACTGTAGAGACCAGAATGGTAGGAGAGAGGAACGGGGGGAAAGGAGGGGACAGTACTGTAGAGACCAGAATGGTAGGAGAGAGGAACTGGGGGAAAGGAGGGGACAGTACTGTAGAGACCAGAATGGTAGGAGAGAGGAACAGGGGGAAAGGAGGAGGGCAAATGCTGTTTTCCACTTAGGTGTTCTGTTCTCCTTGTTGATGTTTACTCTTATCTGGACCTGCTCAAGAAGGGCTGAGAGAGAGACCAGTACTGTAGAGACCAGTACTGTAGGGGACAGTACTGTAGAGACCAGTACTGTAGAGACCAGTACTGTAGGGGACAGGACTGTAGAGACCAGTACTGCAGAGGACAGTACTGTAGAGACTGTAGGGGACAGTACTGTAGGGACCAGTACTGTAGGGGACAGTACTGTAGAGACCAGTACTGTAGGGGACAGTACTGTAGAGACTGTAGGGACCAGTACTGTAGGGACCAGTACTGTAGGGACCAGTACTGTAGGGACCAGTACTGTAGGGACTGTAGGAGACAGTACTGTAGAGACCTGTACTGTAGAGACCAGCACTGTAGGGGACAGTACTGTAGAGACCAGTACTGTAGGGGACAGTACTGTAGAGACCAGTACTGTAGAGGACAGTACTGTAGAGACTGTAGGGGACAGTACTGTAGGGACCAGTACTGTAGGGGACAGTACTGTAGAGACCAGAACTGTAGGGGACAGTACTGTAGAGACTGTAGGGACCAGTACTGTAGGGACTGTAGGAGACAGTACTGTAGAGACCTGTACTGTAGAGACCAATACTGTAGAGACCATTACTGTAGGGACCAATACTGTAGAGACCATTACTGTAGGGACCAGTACTGTAGGGACCAATACTGTAGAGACCAGTACTGTAGGGACCAATACTGTAGAGACTGTAGGGGACAGTACTGTAGGGACCAGTACTGTAGGGACTGTAGGGGACAGTACTGTAGGGACCAGTACTGTAGAGACCAGTGCTGTAGAGACCAGTAATGTAGAGACTGTAGGGGACAGTACTGTAGGGACCAGTACTGTAGGGACCAGTACTGTAGAGACCAGTACTGTAGAGACCAGTACTGTAGAGACTGTAGGGGACAGTACTGTAGGGACCAGTACTGTAGGGACCAGTACTGTAGAGACCAGTACTGTAGGGACCAATACTGTAGAGACCAGTACTGTAGGGGACAGTACTGTAGAGACAGTGAGGGACAGTACTGTAGGGGACAGTACTGTATAGACTGTAGGGGACAGTACTGTAGGGGACAGTACTGTAGAGACGGTGGGGGACAGTACTGTAGGGGACAGTACTGTATAGACTGTAGGGGACAGTACTGTAGGGGACAGTACTGTAGAGACTGTAGGGGACAGTACTGTAGGGACCAGTACTGTAGGGACCAGTACTGTAGGGACCAGTACTGTAGAGACCAGTACTGTAGGGACCAGTACTGTAGGGACCAGTACTCTAGGGACCAGTACTGTAGGGACCAGTACTGTAGAGACCAGTACTGTAGGGACCAATACTGTAGAGACCAGTACTGTAGGGGACAGTACTGTAGAGACAGTGGGGGACAGTACTGTAGGGACCAGTACTGTAGGGACCAGTACTGTAGAGACCAGTACTGTAGGGACCAATACTGTAGAGACCAGTACTGTAGGGGACAGTACTGTAGAGACTGTAGGGGACAGTACTGTAGAGACTGTAGGGGACAGTACTGTAGGGGACAGTACTGTAGAGACGGTGGGGGACAGTACTGTGGAGACGGTGGGGGACAGTACTGTAGAGACTGTAGGGGACAGTACTGTAGGGGACAGTACTGTAGGGACCAGTACAGTAGGGAATAGTACTGTAGGGGACAGTACAGTAGGGAATAGTACTGTAGGGGACAGTACAGTAGGGAATAGTACAGTAGGGAATAGTACTGTAGGGAATAGTACTGTAGGGGACAGTACAGTAAAGTGGGGAATAGTACTGTAGGGGACAGTACAGTAGGGAATAGTACTGTAGGGGACAGTACAGTAGGGAATGGTACTGTAGGGAATAGTACTGTAGGGGACAGTACTGTAGGGGACAGTACAGTAGGAGACAGTACAGTAGGGAATAGTACTGTAGGGGACAGTACAGTAGGGAATAGTACTGTAGGGGACAGTACAGTAGGGAATAGTACTGTAGGGAATAGTACTGTAGGGGACAGTACTGTAGGGGACAGTACAGTAGGGAATAGTACTGTAGGGGACAGTACAGTAGGGAATAGTACTGTAGGGGACAGTACTGTAGGGGACAGTACAGTAGGAGACAGTACAGTAGGGAATAGTACTGTAGGGAATAGTACTGTAGGGGACAGTACTGTAGGGGACAGTACAGTAGGAGACAGTACAGTAGGGAATAGTACTGTAGGGAATAGTACTGTAGGGGACAGTACTGTAGGAGACAGTACAGTAGGGAATAGTACTGTAGGGAATAGTACTGTAGGGAATAGTACTGTAGGGGTCAGTACATTAGGAGACAGTACAGTAGGGAATAGTACTGTAGGGGACAGTACAGTAGGAGACAGTACAGTAGGGAATAGTACTGTAGGGGACAGTACAGTAGGAGACAGTACAGTAGGGAATAGTACTGTAGGGGACAGTACTGTAGGGACCAGTACAGTAGGGAATAGTACTGTAGGGGACAGTACAGTAGGGAATAGTACTGTAGGGGACAGTACTGTAGGGACCAGTACAGTAGGGAATAGTACTGTAGGGGACAGTACAGTAGGGAATAGTACTGTAGGGGACAGTACTGTAGGGACCAGTACAGTAGGGAATAGTACTGTAGGGGACAGTACTGTAGGGGACAGTACAGTAGGGAATAGTACTGTAGGGAATAGTACTGTAGGGAATAGTACTGTAGGGGACAGTACAGTAGGGAATAGTACTGTAGGGGACAGTACAGTAGGGAATAGTACTGTAGGGAATAGTACTGTAGGGGACAGTACAGTAGGGATGGTACTGTAGGGGACAGTACAGTAGGGAATAGTACTGTAGGGAATAGTACTGTAGGGGACAGTACAGTAGGGAATAGTACTGTATGGAATAGTACTGTAGGGGACAGTACAGTAGGGAATAGTACTGTAGGGAATAGTACTGTAGGGAATAGTACTGTAGTGGACAGTACTGTAGGGATGGTACTGTAGGGGACAGTACAGTAGGGAATAGTACTGTAGGGAATAGTACTGTAGGGAATAGTACTGTAGGGGACAGTACAGTAGGAGACAGTACAGTAGGGAATAGTACTGTAGGGAATAGTACTATAGGGGACATTACAGTTGGGAATAGTACTGTAGGGGACAGTACAGTAGGGAATAGTACTGTAGGGAATAGTACTGTAGGGGACAGTACAGTAGGGAATAGTACTGTAGGGAATAGTACTGTAGGGGACAGTACAGTAGGGAATAGTACTGTAGGGGACAGTACAGTAGGGAATAGTACTGTAGGGGACAGTACAGTAGGGAATAGTACTGTAGGGGACAGTACAGTAGGGAATAGTACTGTAGGGGACAGTACAGTAGGGAATAGTACTGTAGGGAATAGTACTGTAGGGAATAGTACTGTAGGGGACAGTACAGTAGGGAATAGTACTGTAGGGGACAGTACAGTAGGGAATAGTACTGTAGGGAATAGTACTGTAGGGAATAGTACTGTAGGGGACAGTACTGTAGGGGACAGTACAGTAGGGAATAGTACTGTAGGGGACAGTACAGTAGGGAATAGTACTGTAGGGGACAGTACAGTAGGGAATAGTACTGTAGGGGACAGTACAGTAGGGAATAGTACTGTAGGGAATAGTACTGTAGGGAATAGTACTGTAGGGGACAGTACAGTAGGGAATAGTACTGTAGGGGACAGTACAGTAGGGAATAGTACTGTAGGGGACAGTACAGTAAGGGACAGTACTGTAGGGGACAGTTTGTTCTGATCAAAATATTCAAACAAAGTTGACTTATCCAGATATTTCCAATGTGAGGAGAGGAGTCCTGTCCCAGTCCTGTCCCAGTCCTGTCCCAGTCCTGTCCCAGTCCTGTCCCAGTCGTGTGTTTGATGCCAGATGTAAGGTCTATGGGCCATGACATGTGACAGGGCAGGCTGTAGTGGTTTATAGTAGTTAGATGTTCTGCTGTTTACTCTGTGACAGGGCAGGCTGTAGTGGTTTATAGTAGTTAGATGTTCTGCTGTTTCTCCTGGTCAGTAACTGATGGTAAGTTACCTGGAGGTTTCCGTATCTTCATTCTCTGAAGGAGCAGAAAAATCCTCCTGGAAATGAGAGAATGATTTGATGTTTAACGGATGGACAAAAGTGGCATCAATGTCCAAACTGACAGAACCTGTTCCTACTATCACACTTCCCTTCCCTGTCTGACAGCTACCGCTTTGGTTCAGACTCTCTGTTTCCTAGAAGTCTGTAGTTTCCAGTAACACCTGTAAGGTCAGACTCTGTCTCCTAGAAGTCTCTAGTTTCCAGTAACACCTGTAAGGTCAGACTCTGTTTCCTAGATGTCTGTAGTTTCCAGTAACACCTGTAAGGTCAGACTCTGTTTCCTAGATGTCTGTAGTTTCCAGTAACACCTGTAAGGTCAGACTCTGTTTCCTAGAAGTCTCTAGTTTCCAGTAACACCTGTAAGGTCAGACTCTGTTTCCTAGAAGTCTCTAGTTTCCAGTAACACCTGTAAGGTCAGACTCTGTTTCCTAGAAGTCTCTAGTTTCCAGTAACACCTGTAAGGTCAGACTCTGTTTCCTAGATGTCTGTAGTTTCCAGTAACACCTGTAAGGTCAGACTCTGTTTCCTAGAAGTCTCTAGTTTCCAGTAACACCTGTAAGGTCAGACTCTGTTTCCTAGAAGTCTGTAGTTTCCAGCAACACCTGTAAGGTCAGACTCTGTTTCCTAGAAGTCTCTAGTTTCCAGTAACCGTAGGGACAGGGGGAAGTGGTGTATCTAAGAGTGTTGACACCATACTCTTAGATGAGAGGCTTAACCCCCCTGGTTAAGGGTAGGACAGGGAAGTAAGGGTAAGACAATGATAGATTTATGCCTACGGTCAACCTCTTACCTCAACCACTCCCTTTTGAGTGAATACTGCGTTGTCACGGTTACCCCTGTCCCTCTGTGTTCTCAGGGAAACTCCAAAAGCAGGGCAAAGTTCAGTTGTCGTGGCGGGAAGGTGGTTGCTAGGACACTAAGGACCTGCAAGGCCGTAGATAGATAAATAGAAGTTGATTGCCTTTTAAAGGGAATTTGTCTTGCACAATAGCACAAACTTGGCAAGCTGTTTTCGCTGTAGTGGTTTGGCTGTTGGCTTGTGTGTTTTGTGTCCTAGTCTGGATGTGTTTGCAAAGGTCTCCATTAGGTTTGTCACGATACCAGTATCACAATACTCCGAGGTATCGCAGCAAGGAAAGAAAAGACGAAGCAGACTCCGTTTCCTGAGGAAAACAGGCATAATGTTAGTAACAAGCAACCTGAAGTGTTTCACCCAGAATCACGTTTGTTTTCCTCGCTTTAACCCACTATATGTTACTTACAGCAGGGTTTTAAAGGACCAGAGAGTATAGTCTGCTTCGTGTTTTCCTTGTTGCCATGGAAAATCAGCTATTGTAGTATCACCGTCCTGGTATCGTGACAACCCTAGTCGGCCTGACCCCATTTAGTCGACTGGTCTATTGTTTGGTCTTTAGGCTGTTGGTCGACTGAGATTGTTTCAGTTGGGGAGTAACATATACAGGACCAGTCAAAAGTTTGGACACACCTACTCATTCAAGGGTTTTTCTTTATTTTACTATTTTCTACATTGTACAATAATAATGCAGACATCAACACTATGAAATAACACATATGGAATCATGTAGTAAACAAAAAAAGTGTTAAATGAATTAAAATATATTTGAGATTCTTCAAAGTAGCCACCCTTTGCCTTGATGACAGCTTTGCACTCTCTTGGCATTCTGACAACCAGCTTCATGAGGTAGTCAACTGGAATGCATTTCAATTAACAGGTGTGCCTTGTTAATTTATGGAATTTCTTTCCTTAATGCATTTGAGCCAATCAGTTGTGTCGTGACAAGGTAGGGGTGGTATACAGAAGATAGTCCTATTTGGCATTCTCTCAACCAGCTTCACCTGGAATGCTTTTCCAACAGTCTTGAAGGAGTTCCCACATATGCTGAGCACTTGTTGGCTGCTTTTCCTTCAGTCTGCAGTCCAACTCATCCCAAACCATCTCAAATGGGTTGAGGTTGGGTGCTTGTGGAGGCCAGGTCATCTGATGCAGCGCTCCATCACTCTCCTTCTTGGACAAATAGCCCTTACACAGCCTGGAGGTGTGTTGGGTCATTGTCCTGTTGATAATTAAATTATAGTTCCATTAAGCGTAGAATACTGTTGTAGCCATGCTGGTTAAGTGTACCTTGAATGCTAAATAAATCACAGACATTGACACCAGCAAAGCACACCCACACCATTACACCTCCTCCTCCATGCTTCATGGTGGGAACCACACATGCAGAGATCATCCGTTCACCTACTCTTCGTCTCACAAAAACATGGTGGTTGGAACAAAAAAATCTCAAATTTGGACTCAAAGGACAGATTTCCACCGGTCTAATGTCCATTGCTCGTGTTTCTTGGCCAAAGCAAGTCTCTTCTTCTTATTGGTGTCCTTTAGTAGTGGTTTCTTTGCAGCAATTCTACTATGTAGGCCTGATCCACACAGTCTCCTCTGAACAGTTGATGTTGACATGTGTCTGTTACTTGAACTCTAATTGAACATTTATTTGGGCTGTAATTTCTGATGCTGGTAACTCTAACATATCCTCTGCAGCAGAGGTAACTCTAGGTCTTCCTTTCCAGTGTTGGTCCTCACGAGAGCCAGTTTCATCATAGCGCTTGATGGTTTTTGCGACTGCACTTGAAGAAAAATTTCTGACCATATTTTCTGACCATGCCTTAAAAGTAATGATGGACTGTTGTTTCTCTTTTCTTTTTTGAGCTGTTCTTGCAATAATATGGACTTGGCCCTATTTGGTAATAGACCATCTTCTGTATACCACATCTACCTTGTCACAACACAACTGATTGGCTAAAATGCATTAAGAAGGAAAGAAATGCACACCTGTTAATTGAAATGCATTCCAGGTGACTACCTCATGAAGATGGTTGAGAGATTTGTTTAACACCTTTTTTTGGTTGCTACATGATTCCATATGTTTTATTTCATAGTTTTGATGTCTTCGCTATTATTCTACAGTGTAGAATATTGTAAAAATAAAGAAAAACCCTTGAATGAGTAGGTGTGTCCAAACTACTGACTGTAGTAGTAGTAGTGGTACTGTATACAATAGTTCCTCAATTCCTGAATTACAATAGTTTCGCAATTCCTGAATTACAATAGTTCCTCAATTCCTGAATTACAATAGTTCTTCAGTTCCTGAATTACAATAGCTCCTCAATTCCTGAATTACAATAGTTCCTCAATGTATTTAAAAATATTTCCAGCTCTCTCCCATTCAGGTTGCTTGTAATGATTGATTCATGGAGGAGTGGAAGGGTGCTTGGGGAAGATGACAAAGGACCGGGTGTGGAGAAGTATTGGTAGGAAGCAGGGATTGGAGCAGTGGGCGATGGAGACATGTTGGCTCTAATGCTGCCTTGTGTCAGTGGCAGATGTTTCTAGAGGAGGGGGGATACCACACACACACACACAACATTGTAAGCTATCCTGTGCATACACCCAGACTCCCCTGAAAGGAACCTTTCTCTCTCTAAACTAGCACACTGGGTTCTTTATTCAGCTCCTACAGGGCTTTATTCAGCTCCTACAGGGCTTTATTCAGCTCCCACAGGGCTTTATTCAGCTCCTACAGCTCCCACAGGGCTTTATTCAGCTCCTATAGGGCTTTATTCAGCTCCTACAGGGCTTTATTCAGCTCCTACAGGGCTTTATTCATCTCCTACATGGCTTTATTCAGCTTCTATAGGTATACAGGGCTTTATTCAGCTCATACAGGGCTTTATTCTGCTTCTATAGGTATACAGGGCTTTATTCAGCTCCCACAGGGCTTTATTCAGCTCCCACAGGGCTTTATTCAGCTCCCACAGGGCTTTATTCAGCTCCCACAGGGCTTTATTCAGCTCCTACAGGTCTACATGGCTTTATTCAGCTCCTACAGGGCTTTATCCCACTCCTACAGGTCTTTATTCAGCTCCTACAGCTCCCACAGGGCTTTATTCAGCTCCTATAGGGCTTTATTCAGCTCCTACAGGGCTTTATTCAGCTCCTACAGGGCTTTATTCAGCTTCTATAGGTATACAGGGCTTTATTCAGCTCATACAGGGCTTTATTCTGCTTCTACAGGGCTTTATTCAGCTTCTATAGGTATACAGGGCTTTATTCAGCTCATACAGGGCTTTATTCTGCTTCTACAGGTCTACAGGTCTTTATTCAGCTCCTACATTGCATTATTCAGCTCCTACAGGGCTTTATTCTGCTTCTACAAGGCCTTATTCAGCTCCTACATGGCTTTATTCAGCTCCTACAGGTCTACAGGGCTTTATTCAGCTCCTACATTGCATTATTCAGCTCCTACAGGGCTTTATTCTGTTTCTACAAGGCCTTATTCAGCTCCTACAGGGCTTTATTCAGCTCCTACAGGTCTACAGGGCTTTATTCAGCTCCTACATTGCATTATTCAGCTCCTACAGGGCTTTATTCTGTTTCTACAAGGCCTTATTCAGCTCTTACAGGGCCTTATTCAGCTCCTACAGGGCTTTATTCAGCTCCTACATTGCATTATTCAGCTCCTACATTGCATTATTCAGCTCCTACAGGGCTTTATTCTGCTTCTACAGGTCTACAGGTCTTTATTCAGCTCCTATAGGTCTACAGGTCTTTATTCAGATTCTATAGGTCTGCAGGGCTTTATTCAGCTCCTACAGGGCTTTATTCTGCTTCTACAGGGCTTTATTCAGCTCCCACAGGGCTTTATGAAGCTCCCACAGGGCTTTATTCAGCTCCTACAGGTCTACATGGCTTTATTCAGCTCCTACAGGGGTTTGTTTAACTCCTACAGGGCTTTATCCAGCTCCTACAGGTCTACATGGCTTTATTCAGCTCCTACAGGGCTTTATCCCACTCCTACAGGTCTTTATTCAGCTCCTACAGCTCCCACAGGGCTTTATTCAGCTCCTATAGGGCTTTATTCAGCTCCTACAGGGCTTTATTCAGCTCCTACAGGGCTTTATTCTGCTTCTACAGGGCTTTATTCAGCTCCCACAGGGCTTTATGCAGCTCCCACAGGGCTTTATTCAGCTCCTACAGGTCTACATGGCTTTATTCAGCTCCTACAGGGGTTTGTTTAACTCCTACAGGGCTTTATCCAGCTCCTACAGGTCTACATGGCTTTATTCAGCTCCTACAGGGCTTTATCCCACTCCTACAGGTCTTTATTCAGCTCCTACAGCTCCCACAGGGCTTTATTCAGCTCCTATAGGGCTTTATTCAGCTCCTACAGGGCTTTATTCAGCTCCTACAGGGCTTTATTCAGCTCCTACAGGTCTTTATTCAGCTTCTATAGGTCTACAGGTCTGTTATGTGGTGGAGTCATGAACAGTGTGTGTCTGTCTTGCTGCTTTCACAGATAGAAAATGTGTGTGTGCTGCCACAGACAGCTGAACACACATTAGCCCTAATTCCTCTAAAAGCAGACACCTGAGAGTTTACACTGTGATGGATACAGAGGTATGCCTCACCTCTAAACAATTCCTTTCATTCCTAAAGTTGTGTGACTGTTTTGTTTTGCTAACAGTTGGCAAATATAGCCAGTAGACCCGTGTGTGTGTGTGTGTGTGTGTTTTCTTCCTGATGTTGTTACTGAAACCTGTGTTCTAAACTGTGTTTGTCCTGCAGGTAAAGAAGAGTGGCGTTTCTGATAAACTCAGCCAGGAGGAGCGGAAAAGACAAGAGGTAACAGCCTTAGTGTGTGTGTGTGTGACCCCTTCATACAGAGACAGTTTCAACAAAGGGTCAAGCAGACTGGCTCCAGAATGGTTAGGATGCATGCACACACACAGACAGGTCACTTACTGTAGCCCCCCGTTGCACTCTAACAAACCATGCCTAAACTCCTCTCCTCGTAACCTTTTCCATAGCAAACCCTTCTTAAAGGGGAGGGCATGAAAATATGGACCATAGACAAGTAAACCAGTTGATGTTGAGGGACATATGAATTCATAGCATGGATGTCTCAGCCAATAAATACATGTCTAGAGAAGTGTGCAGATGGAGACTATCACTGATTTGGGAGTCCCATAGGGCGGCGCACAGTTGGCCCAGCGTCGTCCGGGTTTGGTCGGGGGTTGTTCCTAGGCCGTCATTGTAAATAAGAATTTGTTCTTAACTGACTTGCCTAGTTAAATAAAGGTAAAAAACATTTTTTAAATGGTGCTATAAGAGGTGTGAACAGCTCTTCTCCCAGTGTGGTCACTGCCTTCTCTCTCTAAATGAATGACTGAGCACAGAATGATTGTATACATGTCCTACTAATAGAATATCAGAGTGATGACAGATATGTCACATCAGAATGAGTGTTTTACCCAATATCATGTGTGACAGCTGTGAGTAGCCAGTCTCATCCTCTAACCAGCCATTACCCCACTCAGGGGCTTCTTTCTCTGTTCTTTCTGCATATCTCCATTAGTTTTAAAATGTTATTTAGCCATGATGAGGAGCTGGGGTGTAGACCGGGATGAGGAGCTGGGGTGTAGACCGGGATGAGGAGCTGGGGTGTAGACCGGGATGAGGAGCTGGGGTGTAGACCGGGATGAGGAGCTGGGGTGTAGACCGGGATGAGGAGCTGGGGTGTAGACAGGGATGAGGAGCTGGGGTGTAGACCGGGATGAGGAGCTGGGGTGTAGACCGGGATGAGGAGCTGGGGTGTAGACAGGGATGAGGAGCTGGGGTGTAGACCGGGATGAGGAGCTGGGGTGTAGACCGGGATGAGGAGCTGGGGTGTAGACCGGGATGAGGAGCTGGGGTGTAGACAGGGATGAGGAGCTGGGGTGTAGACCGGGATGAGGAGCTGGGGTGTAGACAGGGATGAGGAGCTGGGGTGTAGACAGGGATGAGGAGCTGGGGTGTAGACAGGGATGAGGAGCTGGGGTGTAGACAGGGATGAGGAGCTGGGGTGTAGACAGGGATGAGGAGCTGGGGTGTAGGCAGGGATGAGGAGCTGGGGTGTAGACAGGGATGAGGAGCTGGGGTGTAGACAGGGATGAGGAGCTGGGGTGTAGACAAGGATGAGGAGCTGGGGTGTAGACAGGGATGAGGAGCTGGGGTGTAGACAGGGATGAGGAGCTGGGGTGTAGACCGGGATGAGGAGCTGGGGTGTAGACCGGGATGAGGAGCTGGGGTGTAGACAGGGATGAGGAGCTGGGGTGTAGACAGGGATGAGGAGCTGGGGTGTAGACAGGGATGAGGAGCTGGGGTGTAGACAGGGATGAGGAGCTGGGGTGTAGACAGGGATGAGGAGCTGGGGTGTAGACAGGGATGAGGAGCTGGGGTGTAGACAGGGATGAGGAGCTGGGGTGTAGACAAGGATGAGGAGCTGGGGTGTAGACAGGGATGAGGAGCTGGGGTGTAGACAGGGATGAGGAGCTGGGGTGTAGACAAGGATGAGGAGCTGGGGTGTAGACAGGGATGAGGAGCTGGGGTGTAGACAGGGATGAGGAGCTGGGGTGTAGACCGGGATGAGGAGCTGGGGTGTAGACCGGGATGAGGAGCTGGGGTGTAGACCGGGATGAGGAGCTGGGGTGTAGACAGGGATGAGGAGCTGGGGTGTAGACAGAGATGAGGAGCTGGGGTGTAGACAGGGATGAGGAGCTGGGGTGTAGACAGGGATGAGGAGCTGGGGTGTAGACCGGGATGAGGTGAGCAGACAGGGATGAGGAGCTGGGTGTAGACAGGGATGAGGAGCTGGGGTGTAGACAGGGATGAGGAGCTGGGGTGTAGACAGGGATGAGGAGCTGGGGTGTAGACAGGGATGAGGAGATGGGGTGTAGACCGGGATGAGGTGAGCAGACAGGGATGAGGAGCTGGGGTGTAGACTGCCATAGAGGAGAAAGGGAACCCAGTGGCAGGGAAGACACAGTGCTGTCACGATACTACTTGATATCCTGATATTAGTCCTGGTATCACAATGTTGATCATGCCAGTTGAAAATAGCCACATTTTCTGG
>NC_034188.2:86054091-86074091 GCF_002021735.2 Oncorhynchus kisutch | reverse complement strand
ACAGGTAACCCCACCTGACAGGTAACCCCCCCCCACCCGACAGGTAACCCCACCCTACAGGTAACCCCACCCCTCCCCCATAAGTCAGGTAACCCCCCCCCACCCGACAGGTAACCCCACCCTACAGGTAACCCCACCCTACAGGTAACCCCACCCTACAGGTAACCCCACCCTACAGGTAACCCCTACAGGTAACCCCACCCTACAGGTAACCCCACCCGACAGGTAACCCCACCCTACAGGTAACCCCACCCTACAGGTAACCCCTACAGGTAACCCCACCCGACAGGTAACCCCACCCGACAGGTAACCCCTACAGGTAACCCCTACAGGTAACCCCACCCGACAGGTAACCCCACCCGACAGGTAACCCCACGCTACAGGTAACCCCACCCGACAGGTAACCCCACCCGACAGGTAACCCCACCCGACAGGTAACCCCACCACATTAGTATTTGGAGGACATCAGTACAGAACCTTTATTAAAACTACATAGCCCTGGGTGTCAGATGATTATCTAAAGACACGGAGAGAGAAGAGCAGGTTGGGTAATGTGGGAGAGGAGATGGACTTCATCATCATCACGTGCAGATCTCACGTGTCAGGTGTGTTGAGTGTCTGGAACATGGGTATTCAGCTCTTACCCTACGAGGTCCAGAGCCTGCTGCTTCTCTGTTCTACCTGATAATTGCACCCACCTGGTATCCCAGGTCTAAATCAGTCCCTGATTAGAGGGGAACCTGGTGTCCCAGGTCTAAATCAGTCCCTGATTAGAGGGGAACTTGGTGTCCCAGGTCTAAATCAGTTCCTGGTTAGAGGGGAACCTGGTATCCCAGGTCTAAATCAGTCCCTGGTTAGAGGGGAAAAATGAAACAATCCAGTGGAACTGGCTTGCTGGTCCAGCATTGCGTTTGAAGGATCTAGAGCACAGGTGTCAAACTCATTCTATGGAGGGCCGAATGCCTGCAGGTTTTCACTCCTCCATTGGACTTGATTGATTAATTAATGTCACTAATTGGTAAGGAACTCCCCTCACCTGGTGGTCTAGGTCTTATTGAAAGGAAAACCTAGCAGACACTAGGCCCTTCATGGAATGAGTTTGACACACCTGGTCTAGAGGAAGGTGACTGAGAGAAACACAAGTAATCCACCAGTCTTCTCTCTGGTTGAACAGGATGTTTAAACCTGCCTCGATCCACCAGTCTTCTCTCTCTGGTTGAACAGGATGTTTAAACCTGCCTCGATCCACCAGTCTTCTCTCTCTGGTTGAACAGGATGTTTAAACCTGCCTCGATCCACCAGTCTTCTCTCTCTGGTTGAACAGGATGTTTAAACCTGCCTCGATCCACCAGTCTTCTCTCTCTGGTTGAACAGGATGTTTAAACCTGCCTCGATCCACCAGTCTTCTCTCTCTGGTTGAACAGGATGTTTAAACCTGCCTCGATCCACCAGTCTTCTCTCTCTGGTTGAACAGGATGTTTAAACCTGCCTCGATCCACCAGTCTTCTCTCTCTGGTTGAACAGGATGTTTAAACCTGCCTCGATCCACCAGTCTTCTCTCTCTGGTTGAACAGGATGTTTAAACCTGCCTCGATCCACCAGTCTTCTCTCTCTGGTTGAACAGGATGTTTAAACCTGCCTCGATCCACCAGTCTTCTCTCTCTGGTTGAACAGGATGTTTAAACCTGCCTCGATCCACCAGTCTTCTCTCTGGTTGAACAGAATGTTTAAACCTGCCTCGATCCACCAGTCTTCTCTCTCTGGTTGAACAGAATGTTTAAACCTGCCTCGATCCACCAGTCTTCTCTCTCTGGTTGAATAGGATGTTTAAACCTGCCTCGATCCACCAGTCTTCTCTCTGGTTGAACAGGATGTTTAAACCTGCCTCGAACCACCAGTCTTCTCTCTCTGGTTGAACAGAATGTTTAAACCTGCCTCGATCCACCAGTCTTCTCTCTCTGGTTGAACAGGATGTTTAAACCTGCCTCGATCCACCAGTCTTCTCTCTGGTTGAACAGGATGTTTAAACCTGCCTCGATCCACCAGTCTTCTCTCTCTGGTTGAACAGGATGTTTAAACCTGCCTCGATCCACCAGTCTTCTCTCTCTCTGGTTCAACATAATTAATGTCTCTTCTCCATGCACTCAAACAAACAAAACAAAACAAATTGACCTCTAACCATTAGCTCTTCTCTGTTCTGGGCTCTCTCTCTCTCTGGCTCCAGTGGAAACCTTGTCCTCCACCCTCTCCTCTCCTTCCTCT
Source organism: Oncorhynchus kisutch (assembly GCF_002021735.2). Taxonomy (NCBI): domain Eukaryota; kingdom Metazoa; phylum Chordata; class Actinopteri; order Salmoniformes; family Salmonidae; genus Oncorhynchus; species Oncorhynchus kisutch. Next base: position 86,071,829 of record NC_034188.2, on the reverse strand, counting down.
TCCCTCATCGCCCCTTCCCCCTGTTCTTCACCACAGTGTTCTCTCTGACTGGTGTTTATCTGGGTCAGTCAGACCGTCCGCCGCAGCACAGTCTCCTCTCTGATTGGTGTTTATCTGGGTCAGTTAGACCGTCCCCTGCAGCTGTGTCCTCCAGTACAGTATGTGTGATCTGAACCTGGTAACTGGTGTGTCCTGGCAGGCCAGAGGTCAGGGGACATCTTTAGGAGGGGCAGGGGACATCTTTAGGAGGGGCAGGGGACAGCTTTAGGAGGGGCAGGGGACAGCTTTAGGAGGGGCAGGGGACAGCTTTAGGAGGGGCAGGGGACAGCTTTAGGAGGGGCAGGGGACATCTTTAGGAGGGGCAGGGGACATCTTTAGGAGGGGCAGGGGACATCTTTAGGAGGGGCAGGGGACATCTTTAGGAGGGGCAGGGGACATCTTTAGGAGGGGCAGGGGACAGCTTTAGGAGGGGCAGGGGACAGCTTTAGGAGGGGCAGGGGACAGCTTTAGGAGGGGCAGGGGACATCTTTAGGAGGGGCAGGGGACAGCTTTAGGAGGGGCAGGGGACATCTTTAGGAGGGGCAGGGGACAGCTTTAGGAGGGGCAGGGGACATCTTTAGGAGGGGCAGGGGACAGCTTTAGGAGGGGCAGGGGACAGCTTTAGGAGGGGCAGGGGACATCTTTAGGAGGGGCAGGGGACAGCTTTAGGAGGGGCAGGGGACATCTTTAGGAGGGGCAGGGGACATCTTTAGGAGGGGCAGGGGACAGCTTTAGGAGGGGCAGGGGACAGCTTTAGGAGGGGCAGGGGACAGCTTTAGGAGGGGCAGGGGACATCTTTAGGAGGGGCAGGGGACAGCTTTAGGAGGGGCAGGGGACAGCTTTAGGAGGGGCAGGGGACAGCTTTAGGAGGGGCAGGGGACAGCTTTAGGAGGGGCAGGGGACAGCTTTAGGAGGGGCAGGGGACATCTTTAGGAGGGGCAGGGGACAGCTTTAGGAGGGGCAGGGGACAGCTTTAGGAGGGGCAGGGGACATCTTTAGGAGGGGCAGGGGACATCTTTAGGAGGGGCAGGGGACATCTTTAGGAGGGGCAGGGGACATCTTTAGGAGGGGCAGGGGACATCTTTAGGAGGGGCAGGGGACATCTTTAGGAGGGGCAGGGGACATCTTTAGGAGGGGCAGGGGACATCTTTAGGAGGGGCAGGGGACATCTTTAGGAGGGGCAGGGGACAGCTTTAGGAGGGGCAGGGGACAGCTTTAGGAGGGGCAGGGGACATCTTTAGGAGGGGCAGGGGACAGCTTTAGGAGGGGCAGGGGACAGCTTTAGGAGGGGCAGGGGACAGCTTTAGGAGGGGCAGGGGACAGCTTTAGGAGGGGCAGGGGACAGCTTTAGGAGGGGCAGGGGACAGCTTTAGGAGGGGCAGGGGACAGCTTTAGGAGGGGCAGGGGACAGCTTTAGGAGGGGCAGGGGACAGCTTTAGGAGGGGCAGGGGACAGCTTTAGGAGGGGCAGGGGACATCTTTAGGAGGGGCAGGGGACAGCTTTAGGAGGGGCAGGGGACATCTTTAGGAGGGGCAGGGGACAGCTTTAGGAGGGGCAGGGGACAGCTTAGGAGGGGCAGGGGACAGCTTTAGGAGGGGCAGGGGACAGCTTTAGGAGGGGCAGGGGACAGCTTTAGGAGGGGCAGGGGACAGCTTTAGGAGGGGCAGGGGACAGCTTTAGGAGGGGCAGGGGACAGCTTTAGGAGGGGCAGGGGACAGCTTTAGGAGGGGCAGGGGACAGCTTTAGGAGGGGCAGGGGACAGCTTTAGGAGGGGCAGGGGACAGCTTTAGGAGGGGCAGGGGACAGCTTTAGGAGGGGCAGGGGACAGCTTTAGGAGGGGCAGGGGACAGCTTTAGGAGGGGCAGGGGGACAGCTTTAGGAGGGGCAGGGGACAGCTTTAGGAGGGGCAGGGGACATCCTTAGGAGGGGCATGGGACAGCTTTAGGAGGGGCAGGGGACAGCTTTAGGAGGGGCAGGGGACAGCTTTAGGAGGGGCAGGGGACATCTTTAGGAGGGGCAGGGGACAGCTTTAGGAGGGGCAGGGGACAGCTTTAGGAGGGGCAGGGGACATCTTTAGGAGGGGCAGGGGACATCTTTAGGAGGGGCAGGGGACATCTTTAGGAGGGGCAGGGGACAGCTTTAGGAGGGGCAGGGGACATCTTTAGGAGGGGCAGGGGACAGCTTTAGGAGGGGCAGGGGACAGCTTTAGGAGGGGCAGGGGACAGCTTTAGGAGGGGCAGGGGACAGCTTTAGGAGGGGCAGGGGACAGCTTTAGGAGGGGCAGGGGACAGCTTTAGGAGGGGCAGGGGACAGCTTTAGGAGGGGCAGGGGACAGCTTTAGGAGGGGCAGGGGACAGCTTTAGGAGGGGCAGGGGACAGCTTTAGGAGGGGCAGGGGACAGCTTTAGGAGGGGCAGGGGACATCTTTAGGAGGGGCAGGGGACATCTTTAGGAGGGGCAGGGGACAGCTTTAGGAGGGGCAGGGGACATCTTTAGGAGGGGCAGGGGACATCTTTAGGAGGGGCAGGGGACAGCTTTATATTATTTATTGAACTAGTCAAGTCAGTTAAGAACAAATTCTTATTTACGATGACGACCTTCCAAAAGGCCTCCTGCAGGGGCCTGGGATTAAAATAAATAAAATAAAGATATAGGACAAAACACACATTACGACGAGACACTACATAAAAGAAAGACCTAAGATAACAACCTAGCAAGGTAGCAACTAGGGCTGGGCGATATGGCCAAAATCTCATATCCCTATATATATTCTTATTTACAATGACGGCCTACCCCGGCCAACACTGGGCCAATTGTGCGTCACCCAATCACGGCCGGATGTGATGCAGCCTGGATTCGAACCAGGTCCTGCAGTGACACCTCTTGCACTGGGATGCAGTGTCTTAGACCGCTGCACCACTTGGGATCCCCGATAGCGATACAAATCACGATATACACATTTGTTTGTAAATTCAATGAATAAATAGTTTATGTAAAGGCCTATTTCTTATCACAGTTTTAATTATACAAATTAAAAGGTGTTTACTCATATTTGATCATTTGTTTTATTTCGAGCCTGTGTAAATGTTAAATTAAGCATGAAACAAATGATTAAATGTTAATGTATAGAACCTAAAAAGGTAAATGGCAAACACTGCAACTATAGTTGCAAACCAAATAAATATAGGCCTTGCCTGTTTTGCATGTTATTTTGGCATTAATACACATGTCAATTTGCATTTGGTACCTTGGGTCGAGTGTTAGGACCAACTCACGAAACCCCTGTTTCTGGACCGTGTAAATTGGGGCCATGTCTTTGCAGATGTGAGTGGTAACGGCAGCTGTTATCTCTTCCATCTTCATGGTTCTTTGCCATATGGGGTGTCGCAGGAAAAAGCCCCTTGCAACGTCTGAGTCAGGGGTTTGTTTTGAGCACTCGACTGTACTGTAGACTCTCTCCATACTGTTCCACATGACTCCTGCGTAGGTGGTAAAGGAGGTTAGTGGTGTTTGAGCCTGTTGTCGGGACCAGCCTGTTCCACATTACTCCTGCGTAGGTGGTAAAGGAGGTTAGTGGTGTTTTAGCCTGTTGTCGGGACCAGCCTGTTCCACATGACTCCTGCGTAGGTGGTAAAATATGTTAGTGGTGTTTGAGCCTGTTGTCGGGACCAGCCTGTTCCACATGACTCCTGCGTAGGTGGTAAAGGAGGTTAGTGGTGTTTGAGCCTGTTGTCGGGACCAGCCTGTTCCACATGACTCCTGCGTAGGTGGTAAAGGAGGTTAGTGGTGTTTGAGCCTGTTGTCGGGACCAGCCTGTTCCACATGACTCCTGCGTAGGTGGTAAAGGAGGTTAGTGGTGTTTGAGCGTGTTGTCAGGACCGGCCTGCGGCATGTTTGTCAGACTTCAAACCTTAACCACGTCCATGCGACCGAAGTAGCCCCTCTTTTAGGTACGAGCTCCGTGTCGCCGCGCTCCGTGTCGCCGCGCTCCGTGTCGCCGCGCTCCGTGTCGCCGCGCTCCGTGTCGCCCGCGCTCCGTGTCGCCGCGCTCCGTGTCGCCGCGCTCCGTGTCGCCGCGCTCCGTGTTGCCCGCGCTCCGTGTCGCCGCGCTCCGTGTCGCCGCGCTCCGTGTCGCCGTGCTCGGTGTCACCTTCACTCTCTTCCACGTTGGTTTGTGTTGCAAAGCGTTGTCCAATTGACTAAAAATGTTGCCATAAAGAGTGTGATTTGCAACACAATGAAATAAACAATAGAGCATAATATGAAACGATAGAAAAACATATATCTTCACACAATATATATCATCATATCACCCAGCCCTAGTAGCAACACAGCATGGTAGCAACACAACATGGTAGCAACGCAACATGGTAGCAACACAACATGGTAGCAACACAACATGACAACAGCATGGTAGCAACACAACATGACAACAGCATGGTAGCAACACAACATGACAACAACATGGTAGCAACACAACATGGTAGCATCACAACATGGTAGCAACACAACATGGTAGCAACACAACATGGTAGCAACACAACATGACAACAGCATGGTAGCAACACAACATGACAACAGCATGGTAGCAACACAACATGACAACAGCATGGTAGCAACACAACATGACAACAACATGGTAGCAACACAACATGGTAGCACCACAACATGGTAGCACCACAACATGGTAGCAACACAACATGACAACAGCATGGTAGCAACACAACATGACAACAGCATGGTAGCAACACAACATGACAACAACATGGTAGCACCTCAACATGACAACAGCATGGTAGCAACACAACATGACAACAGCATGGTAGCAACACAACATGACAACAGCATGGTAGCAACACAACATGACAACAACATGGTAGCACCTCAACATGACAACAGCATGGTAGCAACACAACATGACAACAGCATGGTAGCAACACAACATGACAACAACATGGTAGCAACACAACATGACAACAGCATGGTAGCAACACAACATGACAACAGCATGGTAGCAACACAACATGACAACAGCATGGTAGCAACACAACATGACAACAGCATGGTAGCAACACAACATGACAACAGCATGGTAGCAACACAACATGACAACAGCATGGTAGCAACACAACATGACAACAGCATGGTAGCATCACAACATGACAACAGCATGGTAGCAACACAACATGACAACAACATGGTAGCAACACAACATGACAACAGCATGGTAGCAACACAACATGACAACAGCATGGTAGCAACACAACATGGTAGCAACACAACATAGTAGCAAGACGACATGACAACAGCATGGTAGCTACACAACATGACAACAACATGGTAGCAACACAACATGGTAGCAACACAACATGGTAGCAACACAACATGACAACAACATGGTAGCAACACAACATGACAACAGCATGGTAGCACCTCAACATGACAACAGCATGGTAGCACCTCAACATGACAACAGCATGGTAGCACCTCAACATGACAACAGCATGGTAGCAACACAACATGACAACAGCATGGTAGCAACACAACATGACAACAGCATGGTAGCACCTCAACATGACAACTGCATGGTAGCAACACAACATGACAACAACATGGTAGCACCTCAACATGACAACAGCATGGTAGCACCTCAACATGACAACAGCATGGTAGCAACACAACATGACAACAACATGGTAGCAACACAACATGACAACAGCATGGTAGCACCTCAGCATGACAACAGCATGGTAGCACCTCAACATGACAACAGCATGGTAGCACCTCAACATGACAACAACATGGTAGCACCTCAACATGACAACAGCATGGTAGCAACACAACATGACAACAGCATGGTAGCAACACAACATGACAACAGCATGGTAGCAACACAACATGACAACAGCATGGTAGCACCTCAACATGACAACAGCATGGTAGCAACACACCATGACAACAGCATGGTAGCAACACAACATGACAACAACATGGTAGCACCTCAACATGACAACAGCATGGTAGCAACACAACATGACAACAACATGGTAGCAACACAACATGACAACAGCATGGTAGCAACACAACATGACAACACCATGGTAGCAACACAACATGGTAGCAACACAACATGACAACAACATGGTAGCACCTCAACATGACAACCGCATGGTAGCAACACAACATGACAACAGCATGGTAGCAGCACAACATGACAACAGCATGGTAGCACCTCAACATGACAACAGCATGGTAGCAACACAACATGACAACAACATGGTAGCACCTCAACATGACAACAGCATGGTAGCAACACAACATGACAACAGCATGGTAGCAACAACATGACAACATCATGGTAGCAACTCAACATGACAACAGCATGGTAGCAACACAACATGACAACAGCATGGTAGCAACACAACATGACAACAACATGGTAGCAACTCAACATGACAACAACATGGTAGCAACTCAACATGACAACAACATGGTAGCAACTCAACATGACAACAACATGGTAGCAACTCAACATGACAACAACATGGTAGCAACTCAACATGGCAACAACATGGTAGCAACTCAACATGACAACAATATGGTAGCAACTCAACATGACAACAACATGGTAGCAACTCAACATGACAACAACATGGTAGCAACTCAACATGGCAACAACATGGTAGCAACTCAACATGACAACAACATGGTAGCAACTCAACATGACAACAACATGGTAGCAACTCAACATGACAACAGCATGGTAGCACCTCAACATGACAACAGCATGGTAGCACCTCAACATGACAACAACATGGTAGCAACTCAACATGACAACAACATGGTAGCAACTCAACATGACAACAACATGGTAGCAACTCAACATGGCAACAACATGGTAGCAACTCAACATGGCAACAACATGGTAGCAACTCAACATGACAACAACATGGTAGCAACTCAACATGGCAACAACATGGCAACAACATGGTAGCAACTCAACATGGCAACAACATGGCAACAACATGGTAGCATCTCAACATGGCAACAACATGGCAACAACATGGTAGCATCTCAACATGGCAACAACATGGCAACAACATGGTAGCATCTCAACATGGCAACAACATGGTAGCAACACAACATGGCAACAACATGGTAGCAACTCAACATGGCAACAACATGGCAACAACATGGTAGCATCTTAACATGGCAACAACATGGTAGCATCGCACAACATGGCAACAACATGGTAGCAGAAAAAACATGGTACAAACATTGAGCACAGACAACAGCACAAAAGGCAAGAGCCACAAAAGACAAAGCAGCCACAACTGTCAGTAAGAGTGTCCATGATTGAGTCTTTGAATGAAGAGATTGAGATAAAACTGTCCAGTTTGAGTGTTTGTTGCAGCTCGTTCCAGTCGCTACCTGCAAGCGAACTGAAAAGAGGAGCGATTCAGAGATGTCTGTGCTTTAGGGACCATGAACAGAATGTGACTGGCAGAACGGGTGTTGTATGTGGAGGATGAGGGCTGCAGTAGATATCTCAGATAGGGGGGAGTGAGGCCTAACAAATAAGCATAAATAAGCATCAACCAGTGGGTTTTGTGACGTGTATACAGAGATGGCCAGTTTACAGAGGAGTATAGAGTGCAATGATGTGTCCTATAAGCAGCATTGGTGGAAAATCTAATGGCCCGAATGGTAAAGAACATCTAGTCGCACGAGAGCACACTTGCCTGCTGACTACCTCAAGCTCTAAACCCTCAGAGGTAGTAATCACACCTGTGGGAGGAGGGGCATTCTTCTTACCAAACCACATCACATGATTTGTTTTGGAGGTATTCAGAACAAGCTTAGAACAAGGGTAGAGAAAGCTTGTTGGACACTAAGAAGGCTTTGTTGTAGAGCATTTAACACAAAATCCGGGGATCTGCCTGAGCTGTGTTGTTGATGTAAATTGAGAAGAGTGTGGGGCAGAGGACAGCTTTAGGGAAGGGTTATAGTACCTGGGTTTAGGGAAGGGTTATAGTGCCTGGGTTTAGGGAAGGGTTATAGTGCCTGGGTTTAGGGAAGGGTTATAGTGCCTGGGTTTAGGGAAGGGTTATAGTGCCTGGGTTTAGGGAAGGGTTATAGTACCTGGGTTTAGGGAAGGGTTATAGTGCCTGGGTTTAGGGAAGGGTTATAGTGCCTGGGTTTAGGGAAGGGTTATAGTGCCTGGGTTTAGGGAAGGGTTATAGTGCCTGGGTTTAGGGAAGGGTTATAGTACCTGGGTTCTCCAGTGTCTGGGTTTAGGGAAGGGTTATAGTGCCTGGGTTTAGGGAAGGGTTATAGTGCCTGGGTTTAGGGAAGGGTTATAGTGTCTGGGTTTAGGGAAGGGTTATAGTGCATGGGTTTAGGGAAGGGTTATAGTGCATGGGTTTAGGGAAGGGTTATAGTGCCTGGGTTTAGGGAAGGGTTATAGTGCCTGGGTTTAGGGAAGGGTTATAGTACCTGGGTTTAGGGAAGGGTTATAGTGCCTGGGTTTAGAGAAGGGTTATAGTGCCTGGGTTTAGGGAAGGGTTATAGTACCTGGGTTTAGGGAAGCGTTATAGTGCCTGGGTTTAGAGAAGGGTTATAGTGCCTGGGTTTAGGGAAGGGTTATAGTGCCTGGGTTTAGGGAAGGGTTATAGTGCCTGGGTTTAGGGAAGGGTTATAGTGCCTGGGTTTAGGGAAGGGTTATAGTGCCTGGGTTTAGAGAAGGGTTATAGTTTCTGGGTTTATAGGGAAGGGTTATAGTGCCTGGGTTTAGAGAAGGGTTATAGTGTCTGGGTTTATAGGGAAGGGTTATAGTGTCTGGGTTTATAGGGAAGGGTTATAGTGCCTGGGTTTAGGGAAGGGTTATAGTGCCTGGGTTTAGAGAAGGGTTATAGTTTCTGGGTTTATAGGGAAGGGTTATAGTGCCTGGGTTTAGAGAAGGGTTATAGTGTCTGGGTTTATAGGGAAGGGTTATAGTGCCTGGGTTTAGGGAAGGGTTATAGTGCCTGGGTTTAGGGAAGGGTTATAGTGCCTGGGTTTAGGGAAGGGTTATAGTGCCTGGGTTTAGGGAAGGGTTATAGTGCCTGGGTTTAGGGAAGGGTTATAGTGCCTGGGTTTAGGGAAGGGTTATAGTGTCTGGGTTTAGGGAAGGGTTATAGTGTCTGGGTTTAGGGACGGGTTATAGTACCTGGGTTTAGGGAAGGGTTATAGTGTCTGGGTTTAGGGAAGGGTTATAGTGCCTGGGTTTAGGGAAGGGTTATAGTGCCTGGGTTTAGAGAAGGGTTATAGTGTCTGGGTTTATAGGGAAGGGTTATAGTGCCTGGGTTTAGAGAAGGGTTATAGTGTCTGGGTTTATAGGGAAGGGTTATAGTGCCTGGGTTTAGGGAAGGGTTATAGTGTCTGGGTTTAGGGAAGGGTTATAGTACCTGGGTTTAGGGAAGGGTTATAGTGCCTGGGTTTAGAGAAGGGTTATAGTGTCTGGGTTTATAGGGAAGGGTTATAGTGCCTGGGTTTATAGAAGGGTTATAGTGTCTGGGTTTATAGGGAAGGGTTATAGTGCCTGGGTTTAGGGAAGGGTTATAGTGCCTGGGTTTAGGGAGCATCGTGCACCACTCCCTAGCATTCTTCTTGCCAATGTCCAGTCTCTTGACAACAAGGTTGATGAAATCCGAGCAAGGGTAGCATTCCAGAGGGACATCAGAGACTGTAACGTTCTCTGCTTCACGGAAACATGGCTCACCGGAGAGACGCTATCCGAAGCGGTGCAGCCAACGGGTTTCTCCACGCATCGCGCCGACAGAAACAAAACATCTTTCTGGTAAGAAGAGGGGCGGGGGCGTATGCCTTATGGCCAACGTGACATGGTGTGATGAAAGAAACATACAGGAACTCAAATCCTTCTGTTCACCTGATTTAGAATTCCTCACAATCAAATGTAGACCGCATTATCTACCAAGAGAATTCTCTTCGATTATAATCACAGCCGTATATATCACCCCCCAAGCAGACACATCGATGGCTCTGAACGAACTTTATTTAACTCTCTGCAAACTGGAAACGATTTATCCGGAGGCTGCATTCATTGTAGCTGGGGATTTTAACAAGGCTAATCTGAAAACAAGACTCCCTAAATTTTATCAGCATATCGATTGCGCAACCAGGGGTGGAAAGACCTTGGATCATTGTTACTCTAACTTCCGCGACGCATATAAGGCCCTGCCCCGCCCCCCTTTCGGAAAAGCTGACCACGACTCCATTTTGTTGATCCCTGCCTACAGACAGAAACTAAAACAAGAGGCTCCCACGCTGAGGTCTGTCCAACGCTGGTCCGACCAAGCTGACTCCACACTCCAAGACTGCTTCCATCACGTGGACTGGGAGATGTTTCGTATTGCGTCAGATAACAACATTGACGAATATGCTGATTCGGTGTGCGAGTTCATTAGAACGTGCGTTGAAGATGTCGTTCCCATAGCAACGATTAAAACATTCCCTAACCAGAAACCGTGGATTGATGGCAGCATTCGTGTGAAACTGAAAGCGCGAATCACTGCTTTTAATCAGGGCAAGGTGTCTGGTAACATGACCGAATACAAACAGTGCAGCTATTCCCTCCGCAAGGCTATCAAACAAGCTAAGCGCCAGTACAGAGACAAAGTAGAATCCCAATTCAACGGCTCAGACACAAGAGGCATGTGGCAAGGTCTACAGTCAATCACGGACTACAGGAAGAAATCCAGCCCAGTCACGGACCAGGATGTCTTGCTCCCAGGCAGACTAAATAACTTTTTTGCCCGCTTTGAGGACAATACAGTGCCACTGACACGGCCTGCAACGAAAACATGCGGTCTCTCCTTCACTGCAGCCGAGGTGAGTAAGACATTTAAACGTGTTAACCCTCGCAAGGCTGCAGGCCCAGACGGCATCCCCAGCCGCGCCCTCAGAGCATGCGCAGACCAGCTGGCCGGTGTGTTTACGGACATATTCAATCAATCCCTATACCAGTCTGCTGTTCCCACATGCTTCAAGAGGGCCACCATTGTTCCTGTTCCCAAGAAAGCTAAGGTAACTGAGCTAAACGACTAGCAGCACTCACATCCGTCATCATGAAGTGCTTTGAGAGACTAGTCAAGGACCATATCACCCCGTAGCACTCACATCCGTCATCATGAAGTGCTTTGAGAGACTAGTCAAGGACCATATCACCTCCACCCTACCTGACAACCTAGACCCACTCCAATTTGCTTACCGCCCAAATAGGTCCACAGACGATGCAATCTCAACCACACTGCACACTGCCCTAACCCATCTGGACAAGAGGAATACCTATGTGAGAATGCTGTTCATCGACTACAGCTCGGCATTCAACACCATAGTACCCTCCAAGCTCGTCATCAAGCTCGAGACCCTGAGTCTCGACCCCGCCCTGTGCAACTGGGTACTGGACTTCCTGACGGGCCGCCCCCAGGTGGTGAGGGTAGGCAACAACATCTCCTCCCCGCTGATCCTCAACACTGGGGCCCCACAAGGGTGCGTTCTGAGCCCTCTCCTGTACTCCCTGTTCACCCACGACTGCGTGGCCACGCACGCCTCCAACTCAATCATCAAGTTTGCGGACGACACAACAGTGGTAGGCTTGATTACCAACAACGACGAGACGGCCTACAGGGAGGAGGTGAGGGCCCTCGGAGTGTGGTGTCAGGAAAATAACCTCACACTCAACGTCAACAAAACTAAGGAGATGATTGTGGACTTCAGGAAACAGCAGAGGGAACACCCCCCCTATCCACATCGATGGAACAGTAGTGGAGAGGGTAGCAAGTTTTAAGTTCCTCGGCATACACATCACAGACTAACTGAATTGGTCCACTCACGCAGACAGCATCGTGAAGAAGGCGCAGCAGCGCCTCTTCAACCTCAGGAGGCTGAAGAAATTCGGCTTGTCACCAAAAGCACTCACAAACTTCTACAGTTAGAAGGGTTTAGGGACGGGGAGCGCAGCAACACAGCCTGAGCTAGCCTTGTTGTAGACTAGGACGGGGAGCGCAGCAACACAGCCTGAACTAGCCTTTTTTGTAGACGAGGACGGGGAGCGCAGCAACACAGCCTGAACTAGCCTTGTTGTAGACTAGGACGGGGAGCGCAGCAACACAGCCTGAACTAGCCTTTTTTGTAGACGAGGACGGGGAGAGCAGCATCACAGCCTGAACTAGCCTTGTTGTAGACTAGGACGGGGAGCGCAGCAACACAGCCTGAACTAGCCTTTTTGTAGACGAGGACGGGGAGAGCAGCATCACAGCCTGAACTAGCCTTGTTGTAGACTAGGACGGGGAGCGCAGCAACACAGCCTGAACTAGCCTTGTTGTAGACGAGGACGTTGGAGCGCAGCAACACAGCCTGAACTAGCCTTGTTGTAGACGAGGACGTTGGAGCGCAGCAACACAGCCTGAACTAGCCTTGTTGTAGACTAGGACGGGGAGCGCAGCAACACAGCCTGAACTAGCCTTGTTGTAGACAAGGACGGGGAGCGCAGCAACACAGCCTGAACTAGCCTTGTTGTAGACGAGGACGGGGAGCGCAGCAACACAGCCTGAACTAGCCTTGTTCTAGACGAGGACGGGGAGCCCCCCTCCCTTGTGGAACACAGACCGGCCCCCTCCCTTGTGAAACACAGACCGGCCCCCTCCCCTGTGTCACACAGACCGGCCCCCTCCCTTGTGTCACATGGACCGGCCCCCTCCCCTCTGGAACACGGACCGGCCCCCTCCCCTCTGGAACACAGACCGGCCCCCTCCCTTGTGGAACACGGACCGGCCCCCTCCCCTGTGTCACACGGACCGGCCCCCTCTCCTGTGTCACACGGACCGGCCCCCTCTCCTGTGTCACACAAACCGGCCCCCTCCCCTGTGTCACACGGACCGGCCCCCTCTCCTGTGTCACACGGACCGGCCCCCTCTCCTGTGTCACACGAACCGGCCCCCTCCCCTGTGTCACACGAACCGGCCCCCTCCCCTGTGTCACACGGACCAGCCCCCTCCCCTGTGTCACACGGACCGGCCCCCTCCCCTGTGGCACACGGACCCGCCCCCTCCCCTGTGTCACACGGACCAGCCCCCTCCCCTGTGGCACACGGACCGGCCCCCTCCCCTGTGGCACACGGACCAGCCCCCTCCCCTGTCCGGCTGCAGGGCAGACCGCCCCCCTCCCCTGTCCGGCTGCAGGGCAGACCGCCCCCCTCCCCTGTCCGGCTGCAGGGCAGACCGCCCCCCTCCCCTGTCCGGCTGCAGGGCAGACCGCCCCCCTCCCCTGTCCGGCTGCAGGGCAGACCGCCCCCCTCCCCTGTCCGGCTGCAGGGCAGACCGCCCCCCTCCCCTGTCCGGCTGCAGGGCAGACCGCCCCCCTCCCCTGTCCGGCTGCAGGGCAGACCGACCCCCTCCCCTGTCCGGCTGCAGGGCAGACCGCCCCCCTCCCCTGTCCGGCTGCAGGGCAGACTGCCCCCCTCCCCTGTCCGGCTGCAGGGCAGACCGCCCCCCTCCCCTGTCCGGCTGCAGGGCAGACCGCCCCCACCCCTGTGGCACACGGACCAGCCCCCTCCCCTGTCCGGCTGCAGGGCAGACCGCCCCCCTCCCCTGTCCGGCTGCAGGGCAGACCGCCCCCCTCCCCTGTCCGGCTGCAGGGCAGACCGCCCCCCTCCCCTGTCCGGCTGCAGGGCAGACCGCCCCCCTCCCCTGTCCGGCTGCAGGGCAGACCGCCCCCCTCCCCTGTCCGGCTGCAGGGCAGACCAGCCCCCTTCCCTGTCCGGCTGCAGGGCAGACCGCCCCCCTCCCCTGTCCGGCTGCAGGGCAGACCGCCCCCCTCCCCTGTCCGGCTGCAGGGCAGACCGCCCCCCTCCCCTGTCCGGCTGCAGGGCAGACCAGCCCCCTTCCCTGTCCGGCTGCAGGGTAGACCGCCCCCCTCCCCTGTCCGGCTGCAGGGCAGACCGCCCCCCTCCCCTGTCCGGCTGCAGGGCAGACCGCCCCCCTCCCCTGTCCGGCTGCAGGGCAGACCGCCCCCCTCACCTGTCCGGCTGCAGGGCAGGCCGCCCCCCTCCCCTGTCCGGCTGCAGGGCAGGCCCCCTCCCCTGTCCGGCTGCAGCGCAGACCGCCCCCCTCCCCTGTCCGGCTGCAGGGCAGGCCGCCCCCCTCCCCTGTTCGGCTGCAGACCAGCCCCCCTCTCCTGTCCGGCTGCAGGGCAGACCGCCCCCCTCCCCTGTCCGGCTGCAGGGCAGGTCGCCCCCCTCCCCTGTCCGGCTGCAGGGCAGGCCCCCTCCCCTGTCCGGCTGCAGCGCAGACCGCCCCCCTCCCCTGTCCGGCTGCAGGGCAGGCCGCCCCCCTCCCCTGTCCGGCTGCAGACCAGCCCCCCTCCCCTGTCCGGCTGCAGGGCAGACCGCCCCCCTCCCCTGTCCGGCTGCAGGGCAGGCCGCCCCCCTCCCCTGTCCGGCTGCAGGGCAGGCCGCCCCCCTCCCCTGTCCGGCTGCAGACCAGCCCCCCTCCCCTGTCCGGCTGCAGGGCAGACCGCCCCCCTCCCCTGTCCGGCTGCAGGGCAGGCCGCCCCCCTCCCCTGTCCGGCTGCAGGGCAGGCCCCCTCCCCTGTCCGGCTGCAGCGCAGACCGCCCCCCTCCCCTGTCCGGCTGCAGGGCAGGCCGCCCCCCTCCCCTTTCCGGCTGCAGACCAGCCCCCCTCCCCTGTCCGGCTGCAGGGCAGACCGCCCCCCTCCCCTGTCCGGCTGCAGGGCAGACCGCCCCCCTCCCCTGTCCGGCTGCAGGGCAGACCGCCCCCCTCCCCTGTCCGGCTGCAGGGCAGACCGCCCCCCTCCCCTGTCCGGCTGCAGGGCAGACCGCCCCCCTCCCCTGTCCGGCTGCAGGGCAGGCCCCCTCCCCTGTCCGGCTGCAGGGCAGGCCGCCCCCCTCCCCTGTCCGGCTGCAGGGCAGGCCGCCCCCCTCCCCTGTCCGGCTGCAGACCAGCCCCCCTCCCCTGTCCGGCTGCAGGGCAGACCGCCCCCCTCCCCTGTCCGGCTGCAGGGCAGGCCGCCCCCCTCCCCTGTCCGGCTGCAGGGCAGGCCCCCTCCCCTGTCCGGCTGCAGCGCAGACCGCCCCCCTCCCCTGTCCGGCTGCAGGGCAGGCCGCCCCCCTCCCCTTTCCGGCTGCAGACCAGCCCCCCTCCCCTGTCCGGCTGCAGGGCAGACCGCCCCCCTCCCCTGTCCGGCTGCAGGGCAGACCGCCCCCCTCCCCTGTCCGGCTGCAGGGCAGACCGCCCCCCTCCCCTGTCCGGCTGCAGGGCAGACCGCCCCCCTCCCCTGTCCGGCTGCAGGGCAGACCGCCCCCCTCCCCTGTCCGGCTGCAGGGCAGGCCCCCTCCCCTGTCCGGCTGCAGGGCAGACCGCCCCCCTCCCCTGTCCGGCTGCAGGGCAGACCGCCCCCCTCCCCTGTCCGGCTGCAGGGCAGGCCCCCTCCCCTGTCCGGCTGCAGGGCAGACCGCCCCCCTCCCCTGTCCGGCTGCAGGGCAGACCGCCCCCCTCCCCTGTCCGGCTGCAGGGCAGACCGCCCCCCTCCCTGTCCGGCTGCAGGGCAGACCGCCCCCCTCCCTGTCCGGCTGCAGGGCAGGCCCCCTCCCCTGTCCGGCTGCAGGGCAGGCTGTACCCAAGTTTAAAGTTATTTGTTTTTGCATGTATTTCGATGATCTGGATATCCGATAAAATGTCATGGGATTATTTGAATAGTGAAATGATTTCAGATGCCTATCGTGTGTGTGAAATGTGTCAGCGGCTGGGGTAGGTCACTGTAGGTGGATCTGCAGATGAGTTGAAACAAGGGCTAACTGGTTGAGGTCAACTTCCTGTGGCTGTATGACAGTTTCCTGTGTATCACCGTGGAGACCAGGTCTGCTGTTAGAGGCCATCTGCCCCAGGCTGACAGGAAGAGGAAGCCCTGTGTGTTACCTGCTAATGATTCCACCGAGCTAATTTAGGCAGTCCGGGAGTTTCTCTCCTTTGATGATATGGTGAGGCTGGGACAGGTGTCAGAGACACTTCCTGCCTTTGTGCGTGTGTTTGTGTTTGTGAGAGTGTATGAGATGACTATTCTATACATTTTGCCGATTTCTACTATTACAACTTTCAAGAGTGTCTGTCTCTCTCTCTGTATCTCTCTCTCTGTCTCTCTCTCTCTCCCTCTCCCTCTGTCTCTCTCTCTCTCTCTCTCTCTCTCTCTCTCTCTCTCTCTCTCTCTCTGTCTCTGTCTCTGTCTCTGTCTCTCTCTCTCTCTCTCTCTGTCTCTGTCTCTGTCTCTGTCTCTGTCTCTGTCTCTGTCTCTCTCTCTCTCTCTCTCTCTCTGTCTCTGTCTCTGTCTCTGTCTCTCTCTCTCTCTGTCTCTGTCTCTGTCTCTCTCTCTCTCTCTCTGTCTCTCTGTCTGTCTCTCTCTCTTTCTCTCTCTCTCTCGCCCCCTCTCTCCCTCCCTCTCCCTCTCCCTCTCCCTCTCCCTCTCCCTCTCCCTCTCCCTCTCCCTCTCCCTCTTTAGGTTCTTTAAAGAGTTAGAGGATATACACCAGCAGAACATTGTTATAGATGACATCAGTGACGTCGTGTTCAGACACGCCCAGTCCAACTTTGACCCCTACATCACCTACTGCTCCAATGAGGTTTATCAGCAGAGGACCCTACAGAGGCTAGTGTGAGTGTACACACACACATCATATATATATATACATACATACATACATACATACATACATACATACATACATACATACATACATACATACATACATACATACATACATACATACAGTATACGCATGCATGCACACACAAGTCAACTTTGAACTGTGACTGACTGACCTCTGTCTCTCTGTCTGTCTCACTGTGTCTGCCTGTCTCTCTCTATGTCTCTCTGTCTGTGTGTCGCAGAAGTAGTAAGAGTCCAGTGTTTAAGGAGGTGTTGACTCGTATTGAGGGCCACCCAGACTGCAGGAACCTCCCAATGATCTCCTTCCTGATCCTGCCGATGCAGAGAGTCACACGCCTGCCTCTGCTGATGGACGTAAGACAGCACTCATATACTGGACACTCATATACTGGACACTCATATACTGGACACTCATATACTGGACACTCATATCCTGGACAGTCATATCCTGGACACTCATATACTGGACACTCATACACTAGACACTCATATACTGGCCAGTCATATCCTGGACTCTCATACACTGGACACTCATATACTGGCCAGTCATACATTGCACTCACATCTAACACACTCGTATACTGGACACTCATCTATGGGACACTCATTTAACACTCGTATACTGGACACATCTAACACACTCATACAGTGCCTTGCGAAAGTATTCGGCCCCCTTGAACTTTGCGACCTTTTGCCACATTTCAGGCTTCAAACATAAAGATATAAAACTGTATTTTTTGTGAAGAATCAACAACAAGTGGGACACAATCATGAAGTGGAACGACATTTATTGGATATTTCAAACTGTTTTAACAAATGAAAAACTGAAAAATTGGGCGTGCAAAATTATTCAGCCCCCTTAAGTTAATACTTTGTAGCGCCACCTTTTGCTGCGATTACAGCTGTAAGTCGCTTGGGGTATGTCTCTATCAGTTTTGCACATTGAGAGACTGACATTTT